>NC_041749.1:57272688-57437688 GCF_004115215.2 Ornithorhynchus anatinus
GCAGTGTAGAGATATATGGAAGGCCCTGGGCTAAGTACAGAAGATAATTACATTTGGAATTTTACTGAGTTAAGTCATTTACAGCTTCAAATAGTTGCAGAGAAAAAATCAGCAAAAGCACACTTCAACTTTTTGTTGTGACTTTTTGAGATAGAAATTATTTTTTTAATTGGTTATCATCGTATCTTTCAGTGACTCTCTTCTTGGTTAGATATTTCATAAATTTTACTTTTTGTGAGATAGGATTTTCCATTCTATTGTATATGAATGATATGAACTGTTTCAATATTGCTTTTCAAAATCAAAGTACCAGTCATAAAATATCAGAGTCATGAAGAAACTCTTATGAGAAATAGCCTGTTATTTTAACACATTTTGGGGGCATTAAGGAAAACTTGCTAGACTTACTGGGCAATTGAAATGAGGGATCATCTCTCACTAAGATGTAATCATGAAGTTTGTATCCCTAGACAAAATGGGACAACATACTACAGGTGGAACAAGTTATAGATTGCTATTTTTGTTTGGGATTTCCAGAGAGATATTGCTTGAAATATATTGCTGTTGCTAGTTATAAAATAGTATTAGTAAAATAACTTGGTTATGTCATCTATTTTTAAATTATCTACATTTGACATTATGCCCATTGGCTTTCTAAAGCCTAAATTTGAGGTAGAGTCAACTCTCAGTTATTTAGCAGCTGCTTATCCAGGCCCTTTGCTTGTCCCGTTTACTATGTGCCTTTTGAGCCTTAATTACTCATTAGATATTCTTAACAGGAAGGATAAGGGAAAAGAAGTAAATTTTGCCACCCATTAATGAGTATGACCTAAGTATTGGCTTGGGAGGGAATTGGCATTATTGGCTAAAATGAGGCTTTTGGATTATCTCCAGGTTTAATTTTTCAATACCCACCTTTTCACCTATTAGCATGAATAACTGAACGTTGGCTGCAGTGATTTTCCACCCTAGTGGAAAACAACATGTGGCAAGATAACGCTTTGGGTTTTATATGGCTGTGACATCTCCATGGTCTTAATGTTTTGCCTTAGAATTAATAACAAAATCTGATATACAATTTGCTTCTCCTCAGTTCAAATTCTTCCAAAATGATTACACAGATTAGATCAGTTATAGTACTCGGTGGCTAAATAAGCACAATTGATGTGAAATGGAAGACTGAGTAATTATGCAGTTGATTTACTTCTTGTACCCTAACCTAATAATTCAGCCTCCAAAGTGTATTCTTTGGCTAGAATCTAGACTCCTTTCATGGAGCAAATCAACCATAAAATCGTTCAATCCTCTTCTTAATTTGGGCCTTACTGCTCCAACCATTGATTGCCAAAAATGTGGTGAAAGGATAAATGGGGAGAAGTAGAGACACTAGATGGGACATTAGAGAACTGTTTATTCAAATCAGAGAGAGTGAAAAAAAATTGAGAATTTAGGAAATAAGAAATGCTTGTGGGGATTCAGAAAATGTGGTATATCTTGCTTTTTTTTTTAAATGAACCTAATCAGTTTTTGATGGATATAGGAAGAAGGATCTTGAAGTGTGTACATGGCTCTCAAAGGAGAAAAGAGGGAATATTGTCTTTAAAAAAGCTAACATACAGTATTAAATCTTTAGATGATAACTGCTATCCCATGTATTATCCCATTCGTATCAATACAAATATCACTTAGACACAACTACAATATTGATACAGCTCTTTGGTTGCAATTTGTGTTCTTTAAAAGTGCCCTCTCCTTCCATCATACATACCATTGTCTCATTTTTACGGATTAGTAATATGGCCAGCGTGGCCCAAGTGTTCAATGAATACCACTGATTGACTGATTGATTGATCTATGTAAGTAGGCAGAGATGCAGCATGCAGAGGGGAGGAATCAGGGGAAGAAGGAAAGTTCAGTTGGGAGCTCACACCCTCCTTTCTGCCTAGAATTCCCTTCCCCTTCTTATCCAGCAGGTCATGCTCTCCCCATCTTCAAAATCTTTCTGAAATCACATCACCTTTAAGAGTTCTTCCCTCATGAATCTCTCATCTCATCTTATATTTCCCCCAACTGCCAGTTTATCATTTACACACTATCTGAGAACTTGGCTACACACAATGTACCCCCTACGCCCAACCTGCAGCCCACACACCAGCCCCCCAAAAGCACTTATGTATCTATTTTTCTACTCAGTTACTTTCTCCATCAGTGTGATTTATTTTAGCCTCTATCTCCCCTACTATATTGTAAATTATTTTAGGTCAGGGATCATGTCTATTAATTCTATTGTACATTCCCAAACACTTAATACTGTGCTTTGTACACAGATGTTCAGTAAATATCAATGATTGATTTGATCTTGAGCCATTTCTCATGAATGTTTGTGGGATATATGAAGTTATCAGCATTAATAATAATAATAATAATAATACATATGACATTTGTTAAATGCTTACTGTGTGGCAAGCACTGTTCTAAGCATTGGGGAAGATACAAGATCATACTAGTCGGACACAGTCCTTGTCCCACCCAGAGCTCACAATCTGAGTAGACTGTGAGCCCCCTGTGATACTGGCACTGTGTCCAGCCTGATTAATTTGTATCTGCCCCAATGCTTAGAACAGTGCTTGACACATAGTAAGTGCTTAACGAATATCATTTAAAAAAAATGGAGAACAGGTACTGAATCCCCGTTTTACAGATGAGATCACCAAGGCACAGTGAAGTGAAGCACGTGGCACAACTGGGATTAGGGCCCTGGTCCTCTGACTCCCAGACCCAGGCTGTTTCCGCTAGGTCGTGCTGTTCCTCTTAGCAAGGAGAAAATTAGGCACAGTCTAAATTATAGAATAATACACACTGAGCCCAATTTTACCTTCTGTAAAAGGGGAGAATGAGGTGCCATAAAGTTGGTAGCATTGGAGGTCTATTTTGGGTAGGGTTGGGTTTTGGAGGTGGGAGTGCATGGTCATTCATTCAATCATATTTATTGAGTGCTTTCTGTGTGCAGAGTACTGTACTAAGCGCTTGGTAAAGTACAACACAACAATAAACAGTGACATTCCCTGCCCACACTTTATCAACAGTATCAGTGAATCAGTGGTATTTTTATTGAGTGCTTACTTTTTGCAGTGTGGCTGTCTCCTCTGTGTTCTGCTGCTATGATTTCCTTAACATACCTAAGATGCATAGCAGGGAAGACCACAGACCATAAAGGTAGCAGCAGCACAAGTAATTGCTACCCAAGAATGAATTTTCCATTTCACACAGAAGGGGCGAAGAAAGAATGCTCTCCTCTCAGTTCCCAAGGACGTGTCACTGTACCTTCAGAATCTGCCCAGGAGAATTGGGCTGGTTACAGTTAGCATGAGTGAATTTGCATTTTGAACAAGGAGTAGCAGTATGGCCTAGTGGAAAGAACACAGGCCTGGGAGTGAGGGGATTGGTATTCTAATCCCACTCCACCAGTTGCCTGTTGTGTGCCCTCTGGCAAGTTGCTTAAGTATTCTGTGCCTCAGTTTCCTCATCTGTTAAATGGGGATTAAATACCTGTTCTCCCTCCCTTAGACTGTGAGCCCCATATGGGACAGGGACTGTGCCTGACCAGATTATCTTGAATCTACCCCAGTGCTTAAAAACTACTAATACTAGCATTTGTTCTAAACTAATTCTGTTTTGAATAGATTTAAGAGTCTGAATTTCTAGATCAGTACCTTCAGTTGAGTCAGTGTTGAGAGCTTGCTCACAGTGTCCTGAAAGGCCCTTAAAACTTCTTTTGAATGATCTTGATGAATGGTGATGCATTATTAATGACACTATAGCTCTATATTTGTAACTCCTTTTCTTGGCTAAATGAAGAAAGAGCAGTTTTGAGAAATTTTTTGAATTTTTCACTTCTGTGTGTTTCTTTGAAACCAGGAACTTTTTTTTCATAATTAAAAATCTGCAGAACTACACAACCATTAGAATTCCTAGACTCTGACTGGGTATTATTGTGTTGTGAGTCTGCGTTAAATGTTGAGACACTCTTTAATAATAACATTTTAAGGAATGTTAAGATGGTGACAGAATACAATAAAAGAGAGGAAATTCATAAAGTGGGATGAAACAAACCATATGTTTTCTAACACCTGAGCACAATAGAGTGGATTTAAGGAAATTGTTAAGGAGTTCTCATTGTGGCTGAGTGTTGGAAAATTCTAAACTTACTTAGATTTATTGGTCTGGGACACAAAAGCATTTTGGTTGGTGAATTCTCCTCCTAACCTCCCAAGTTAGGCTTCTCTTGTATGTAGTCTGCTCTTCAAACCAGTGTGTAGTGTAAAAAACCAAATAGTAAATCAGCTCGTCCAGGACAATAAATGATTAATTCTATTTAGGACTTTAACCAGCAACAAAATGTAAAATTATTAAAATAAATGTAAATAAACAAATGTAAACAGATAACCCCTTTTTTCTTTCTGAAAGATGAATTTAACATTTTTCAGTTTGTAGTTATGGGCATGGAAATCCAGCCCATGTGATGATTATGCAAATTTGCCTATGCAGTTTTCTGCCAATGTATACAAAATCAAAATTGAAGTCCTGCCTCATGGCAGTGGGATGGATTAGATGCTGTACGGTTATAAGCACTGGTCCATGTGTCCATGGTCTAAAAGAAATTAGGATGGGCTTAATAGGAAATTGGAGAAGCAGCGTGGCTCAGTGGAAAGAGCATGGGCTTTGGAGTCAGGGCTCATGAGTTAGAATCCCAGCTCTGCCACTTGTTGGCTGTGTGACTGTGGGCAAGTCACTTAACTTCTCTGTGCCTCTGTTCCCTCATCTGTAAAATGGGGATTAAGACTGTGAGCCCCACGTGGGACAACTTGATTCCCCTATGTCTACCCCAGCGCTTAGAACAGTGCTCGGCACATAGTAAGCGCTTAACAAATACCAACATTATTATTATTAAATTGTATGTACTTTCCTCTTCCCTTTTTGAAGTCTTTGAAATAGCTGTATTTCAAAATAACTGTCTACAAATTTCACCAGTCCTCCACTTTCAGGCATATCCTGGCATATGAGAAAGAACACAATGACTGAATCTGCACAGGAAAGGCATATCTTTTGGAAATCTGTTTGCGAGCTGACCAAATGTTCAGCTCTAACCTACTATTAGCAAAGATTGTGCCATGCAGACAAGGACAGTATTTCTGAGACATGAACCATTAGTTTCACTTCCAAGCCCTTATTGAAAGCCCTGACACTACCATGTCCATCTCATTTGCAAACTTCACCTACTTGTGACCATTTTCTCTGCCCTGCTTTTGGATCTTATTTTGTTCCCAGTCAATTTGGCAGCTGGTTTGCTTGGAGAGCTTTTTTCTTGGATCTTTTCCATCTTTTTTTTCCCTTTCTCTGCTGACTAGTTACAAGAAAATCTATTACTCCCTGATTGGGTGCGTCTTCACAGGACAAAACAAATCTGTTTTGCAATCAAATAAAGAGGAACCTTTGCTAATACTATTAGTTGCAAGTTTTTAAGGAAAGGTTAGAGCCGTGAACGTGAGGTTGAACCGATAATTTTTTTACCTGGAGGATGATATCCTCAAATGTGATTACTGATTGGCCCATAGTCTGCTTTATTGACAGCTGCTACCCAGGGGTACTGGGTGTGTCTTTTGTGAGCATCGCCATTTACATAAACTCACAGCTGGAATATAAGCTTAGTGAAAAACTAAACAGTTGCTTTTTGCTGTTTCTTCTGGAGGACATTTTGTCTTTCCTGAGCCATAGTCCTTAGAATAAGGTTGTAAATATAGCAATTTATGCTGGAATTCTGTTTTTTAACCAATAAGTGGCATTAACCGTCTGTCTCCCCACTCCTCAAAAACTTCAAATGATTACCCCGTTCCTGTTCACATCAAGCAGAGATTCCTGACCACTGACTATAAGGCATTTGATTGTGCCAGTTAGCTCTCTCCCTCTAATTTGCCCACTCTCTTCTTCCACTACATTCTAGCCCACAATCTTTGTTCTTCTCAAGCTAACCTGTTCATTGTGCCTCTCCTGCCACTCATTTCTTCCTCACACCCTCCCCATTGCATGAAATTTCCTCCGCCTTCACATCTGGCAGGCCACTGCTCTCCCCATTTTCCAAACCCTTCTGAAATCACACATCCTTCAGATGGCTTTCACTAATTAGTTTCATATTTCCACATTAATCAATTTATTGAGCACTTACTATGTGCAAAGCACTGTACTATATACTTGAGAGAGTACAGTATAACAGAGTATAGTGAAATAAATTACAGACAGGAGAAATGGCAGGGTATAAGTATGTAAGCACTGTGGGGCTGAAAGTGGAGTAAATATCAGGCACTTAAAGGATCTAGACTCAAGTGCATAAGTAATGCAGAAAGGAGAATGAATAGGGGAAATGAGGGCTTGGAGAAGGCCTCTTGGAGGAGATGTGATTTTAGAAGGACTTTGAAGATAGGGAGAGTGGTGGTCTGTTAGATGTAAAGTGGAAGGGAGTTCCAGACCTGAGAGAGGACATGAGAGGACATGAGAAAGGGATTGGCAGTGAGTTAGATGAGATAATTGTGGTAGTTTTAAGTGCGTACTCTGTGACAAGCACTATACTAAACACTTGGGTAGATACAAGATAATCAAGTCCGACATGGGGTTCACAGTCTAAGTTCCTCATTTTGCTAATGAGGGAACTGAGGCATAGAGCAGTTCAGTGACTTGCCCAAGGTCACACAGCAGGTACATGCTAGCCAGGATTAGAACCCAGGTCCTCTGACTCCCAGCCCCATACTCTTTCCACTAGGTCACACTGCTTCCCTTCGAACACAGAGAGTAGGTTGGTATTAGAGGAACAAAGTGTGTGGGCTGGGTTGTAGAAGGAGATCAGTGAAGTAAATTAGGAGGTGGAGAGCTGATTGTGTGCCTTAAAGCCAATGACCTGTTCAACACTTCTGTGCCACCTCAGCTGTTAAATACCTACATCCTCCTGTAGCACTTTTTTTTTTAACATATCGTACATACCTTGTTACCTCAGCACTAACTCATGTACATATCCCCTTTTCTGTCTTCCTCCTATCTGTAGCTTATTTTAGTTTCTGGTTACCCTACTAGATTGTAAATTCCTTGAGGGCAGCGATCAGGTCTACAAATTCTATTATACTCTCCCAAGTGTTTAGTATAGTGCTTCAAACACAGTAGGCCCTCAATCAATAATATTAATTGATTGATCAGAGGGAAGGGGAATAAATTGAAACTCAAATGCTTCACTTTTGTTTCTTGTGAGCAGTTTGGTTGAAAGAGTAGGTTTAAATGAGTGGATAATTGAGGCTTTGAGACTATTTGTGGATTTCAGTTATCTCTGGAAACCTGGACACAATCTTCAGATTTCTAAATCAATTTTTGAAAATGAAAAATATTAATTTGCTATTTAAAGCCAAATTTTAGGTTTTTTCTTAATTGATTTTAAATGACAAATTTGAAGTACTTTATGAGGTTGGACTAGGATTTCATTTTTCCAGTCCTAACACTGATGGTCTTTCTTTTTCATCTCCCTTTTTCAAACAGCTGCCCAGAGCACTGGGGAATTGGAAAAGGGGAAATATAGGAGGAGAGAGAATATAAAACTGAAGAGCAAGAGTATATGAAAACATACCCTTTACTACCCAGATTGTGAAGGGCAGGGGAGTTAAAAATTTCTCCTGTGCCATAGAAATGGTGTAAAGATGTGTTTGCCCATAAATAAATGCAAGTCAGTGCCATAGGAAATATGTTTTATATATATTTAGTATACTAGCAATTCAAATGGTTTCAATTTGGCACAGTATAGGTAAAGCCTTGTTAAATAGAAGACAGCATAGTTAGAGAACTTTTCTTACAAGAGGAAAGGAAGGCCCCATTAAATTTTCAGTACTAATGTTATGTTTTGTGTCCTGGTTTTCACAGTCATCTTTAATTAAAATCCACAGATAGTTCCAAAACCTTAATTATCTATTAGTTTAAACCTCCTCTTTCACCAAAACTGCCAAGAGGAAAAACAAATGATAAATTTGAGTTTCAATTTGTTCCCCTTCCCTCTGTTAGAGGGTTAATGAGTCCTAAAATAGACAGCAGCAGAAGTGAGGAAGAGGAGATGCAGGAAACCTGAATAATCTACTAACTGTATAATCAGTCCTTGATAATGTTCTCCGGGCAAAGTAAGAAACTGTTTCACAGGATACACAACCCAGCTATTTGGTTATTTTGATTATAAATGAAGGACATTGCAGTATCATTGCACATCTCAGCCCCATTTTATCAAGTTTCAGATGACACCATAGACCACCTGACTGAACTTGAAATGAAATTTGAAGTAGATTTTTCCTTTCGGCATCCGGAATTTGCTACCAGTTGATATACAAGAAATGATCAATCCAAATGAAGTCATCTGCTGTGTGCAGAGCACTGTACTAAGGAACTTGAGGAACTAAGCACCTAAGTACAGTGCTCTGCACACAGTAAGCATTCAGTAAATACCATTGGATGAATAAGCCCTCAAGGAATTTACATCCTAATGAAGGAGGCAGTCAGCATAAATTGACATTCATAGTTAGTAGATAATAGTTGGAGTTGTAGTAATAATATTTTTTAAGCACTTACTGTTTGCAGTGCACTGTACTGAACACTAGAAGAGAATACACAGCTGGGAGTTAGACACCATCCCTGTTCATCAGGGGGCTCACAATCTAAGAATAGATATAATCTAATGAATAGATATAAAGAGGCAAGCGAATGAATAATGAATAAACAGAAATGGCATAAGGGAAATTAATCAAGGATATTGCTCGACAGAGATGACTTTTTAATTGGAAAGAGAGAAGCAATGGCTTAGTGGCCAGAGCATTGCTACTTGCCTACCCTGTGACCCTGGGCAAGTCATTTAACTTCTCTGTGCCTCTCAGGTTCCTCATCTGTAAGATGGGGATAAGATACCTGTTTTCCCTTCCCCTTAGGCTGTGAGCCTCACACGGGGATCAGTCCCTGTCTGATCTGCTCTATATTATATCTACTCCAACAGTTAGTACCAATCCAATCTAAGTGCTTAACAAATGCCACAATTGTAATTAAAGAGAGGTGAGGTGTGTTTTGGTGAAACTGCAGGATGTTCCTGGTAGGGAAAAAAAGTACAAGCAATAAGTGAAGGACAGTTACGAGGTTATTTTAGATAGGCTGAAGAGGATGAACTCAGGTGTAGCAGGAGAAGAAAAGAGAAGGAACAAAGCTACGTTTAGTATTTCTTTTTCAGTAATGTAGAAAAATGCCCAAATTCAAAAATTGTGACTTGGCAACATAGTCAATATGAACATTTATACCCATTATGGATGACCTATAAATAATAAAACTAGACAGCTGAGGCAGAGGATACTTTTAGTTTGAATGTCCCCAAATATAAGCAACCATTTCCTGACATTTTGATTTTTGTAACTGAATCACTGAAATGGGACAACAATGAACGTTTTTGTTTTGAGCATATTTTAGCTTGCCGTTATTACAAATATGGTAATATTTTCATTTCCTGTTTGTGGAAAGATTATTTCTGAATTGAAGAAAAGTTGAAGGTAATGTAGACTGGTGATGGGCTTGACAAATTAGCATAAAACATACCTATCTCCCCCTGTAATTGGCTCCTCTTATTTCTAACAACCCCCACCCCCCAAAAAAAAAGTGGCAAAATACAGAAATAAGACTGTCCACCAACCCATGGTTACCATCCCCTTCCCTTTTCAAGTCTGCAGTTGTACGTTGGAGTGTTTGTGGCCTTAAGAACTTTTCATTCATTCATTTATTCATTCATTCATTCAATTGTATTTATTGAGCACTTACTGGGTGCAGAGCACTGTTCTAAGCACTTGGAAAGTACAATTCAGCAATAGAGACAGTTCCTGCCCCCGACAGGCTTATAGTCTAGAAGCTGTCTTCAACTCCCCTCCAGTGGGAGCATGTGGAAATGAAGGTAAAGACGTGGAGATGGAAAGGTGGATGTTGGCACCAAAAGTATTTGGATTTGTAGTTCTCAAAAAAACAGGTTAATCAATGGTCATATATGGAGTTTCAATCTCAGAAGCTCAGAGATGTCATTAGAGATCTGGATATTTTCATGAGAAGATGGGAGATATTACTCAAATTCTGGAGATTCTGCTCAGAACTGAATGATGTGGCAATCCTACCTCATTTGCATGCTACTTAATTATATTTACTGAGCACTTACTGTATCCAGAGCACTGTACTAAGTGCTTGGGAGAGTACAGTATAACAGAGTTGGTAGACACTTACCTACTGATAGGCCTTATAAGCTTTGGCACAAATCCCTTCCTCCTTTGCTTCTCAGGATATGGCTCATGAGACCAGGAATATTTTGGGCTGTGTTTGCCTGCTTGTTAGGCTCTATTTTGCAACATCTTCCCATGTCCTCTTCCTGATGTTCTTTTGGGCCTTTAAGACTGACTCAGGGAATGAAACAACCAAGAGGACTTATGTTTGCAAAAATTGTAGAAAGCATACTTCTGAGGATCAAGAGTATTTTCTCCAAACTTTATTCTAAATGTAATCCTGAAATTTTAGTGCTGCTCTTGTAACAGAACTGACCATCACCCTTCGTAATGAATGCCTCAGTATCCACCACAGTAGTTAATGAATGTGTTTTAGCAAAGTTAAAAGTAATATGACATCAATTGGCAATAGTAGCCCATTTGGTATATTTTTTAATGCTAAAACAGAACAAAAAATTAGCTCTAGAGCTAGTTTTCCTTGGGCTTGAAAAGGATTGGATAAAAAACATGATTCACTGTTATCTTTTAGCTGTCAGTGCTATGCTGAACTCTTTGGTGCCAGCAGGTCTAGAGCTCTCCAGTTAAGGACTAATGCATTTTGCATTGGGAAATCCTAACACCCGGCACCACAAGTTAGTTTTAGTTTGGCAATGGGTATATAGATTTCAAAACAATTAAGCAATAAAAACTGTTTTGTCATGAGCCATGGTGCCAACAGTTTAATTAGAAATAAGCATCATTCTGGATGTTAAGATTGTAATGCATTTTATTCATAAAAGTAAATGTGCATTCATTTTTTTCCTCCAGCTTTCAAAAGACAAAGAGCGCCTGCAAGCTATGATGACACACCTGCATGTGAAGTCAACTGAACCAAAAGCCACCCCTCAGCCTGTAAGTACTGATCTGTGCAGTGAGAGAACAAAGCCTCATGACATCCTCTTTTTCTTGTTCCCCACCCCATAGTATAATAAGAAGTGTGCCCTACTTTAGAAGACTGTCAAATGAAAAGAAAACTGCTTCTCTATAGTTAGGAGACTTAAGAATAGTGTGTTTAAACTTGGCTAAATTTTCAGAACAGCTGTCACCCCCCCACCCCTTAATTCTTATCTTTAAGGGATTTAAAACTAGTCAACCCTTTCCTATGTGCATGCAGGCAGATAGTGTTTAATTTAAGACAATATATTCTTATGTATTGCCTTCTAAGCAAAGGTAGTTGGCATCTAAGATGTAAGATAGTGTCTAAACAAAGTCCTATCTTGGGCTTTATCCCATACTGTAAATTACAGTTTAACTGTTGTGTTTCTCATATCCTTATATTGCTAAAAAAATTCCTAGTAGCTTAAAGTGATTATTCAAAATGGAGAAATTGCTTTGCTTCTTGACTTTAAGATTTGTAAGATTTAAAGGTACACTGCCTTTATTTGATTTTGCTTTGTGTCACTGTGTGAAAATTAATTGAGCGTTGACAATCTATAGTTAGTACCAGCAATTTAATCAATATGCAATGATGCAGCATAATGGCAAAATATTGGTTTATCTGTTTGGACTGATTTTTTTTCTATAAATAAAGCAAACATACACCCATATATGTATGATTTGTGGTGATAGAAATAAAACGGAGTCAGACTATTAACCCAGCAAATATGGTAGCCTGCCAAGATGCAGTTGGCAGACAAAATTAATGTCTGAAACAGAACACATTACAGAGATATAGAACATAAAATCATTAAACACTTCGCACATCCATTTTACTAGAAAAGAATTCTCCTTTTCTGTGTGTTTTACAATAAATGGATGCAAAAGTGGATAGGCTACTAAAAGAAATTACGAGCTAATCATTACTGGGGGAGCAGTGGACAACTCTACTGAATACAGAGACTACTTGGAGAAAGGAAAAATGGGGATAATGTCAACCTAGCTAAATAGGTCTGTTAGACACCTGAAATTACTTGGGTGACCTTTTGTCATGTGGCTGCAACCAATCACACAATGAAATGATGTCCTTGGAAACTGTCTGGCAGTCTTCTTCAGATTGCTTTAGTCTTCAGGTGACCGTTTCCTTCCCTACATGGTGAGCTTGAGTCTGTAGACCAGGCAACCTGGGGGAGGATGAGATTTAGCTTCTATCTCTCTGGCTGGATTAAAAATGACAATGGCAGAATTATGTTTGGGTCTCAAAACGCTAGGCACAGGGGCCTTTCAAAGCATCAGTGCCCCTCAGGAGGAAGGATTAAATACTAAAGAGAGGTAATTGCAAGAAGCCGTGTACTGCTCAGCTACTGATCAGTTCAGAGTATTGGCAGGCAGCACCATACAGAAGCTTTCTTTGCAGAAATAGGTTGCAAAATTGCCAGTTGGTGTCGCCATAAAGGCTGATGCAAGACAGCCAATAAACAGGGAAAAGCGACCCAAGAAAGATTCTGGGAAAGAAGGTTTGTCTTGATTGGTATTAAAAAAAAATGTTTTACATTCTAGAAAATTATAGCTTTGATGGGGACCTCCTACTAAATTTATTTTTAACTGCTCTATTGAAAATTCTGTACCACTAGTCAACATTATCTCTCAGTTGCTCAGCACAGTGTTTCTTTATTAAAAGAAATAGGCACGAATATTTTTGACTGAAAAATTAATAGCTTTTGAATTCATACACAGCAGGTTTTCTTTTGCAGAGAAGTCCAATATCGCTGCACAGCACTTCTATAACCATTTATTTAGAGTCCAAGTCAAACCTTTGACAGCTAGAGCAGTGTTACAAGCCAACATAAAGAACTCCAAGATGTAAACCAACAATAGGCAGTCTGTGTGAGGTTTGCCATTGTCAAATACATAGATTGTTTGGATTAGTTTATGTAAATGTACTGTTGTATTACCCTTTGAAAAAAAAGATCACATTTGTGTATGAAAAGTGGTTTCGTTCACAGGCAGCATTATAAATTCCTTATCCTTTAACTTACATGTTAGAAGTAAAAATTGGTGCCTGACAGGCCTATATTGTGTGACGCTCTGTTGTTGGATTGAAACGTCCTTCTTTTCATTTATTGAAAAATAGAAAATTTTATTATAGATACCATCTTCTAAATCAGAAATTATTAAAATACGTATAGGTGAAGCTTTTGGAAATTAATTATAAAGTGTAGAGGTAGACTATTTTACATAGATTGTGCCTTCCCGTTTTTTTAAAAAAAGCAGCCTTCTTTGCAAACCAGTTCTTTTAACTCTTGTGACCATGATTAACAGTAACACATTCTCTATAAATAGTAATTATTATTTTCCACCTAATAAGGTATATATAGGAATAGTAGTATTTATATTTATCCATGATTTTTAAAAAAGTCAGTAGTCCTTAATCCAAACAGACCCAGAGACATGAACCTTAGTATGACAGTTCTTCGGTGACAAAGGAAGAGTTTGCTAAATATTTTTCCATTTCTGTTCAGCGCATATTTAAAAACAATGAGATTATATTAAATGTGACTAAAAATGCTCTAACTTTTAATTGGATATTATTTGGTTGCAATTTGTAGTTTGTACTGGCCAATACTATTCCATTAATTGAATCATAGAAATATCTGGGGCATTTTAGAATCATTCTAACTTCAGAAGTTATACTTATTTTCTGGCATTGCCTTTTAGATCAGCCTTGATGTGGAGCAACTTTTCAGGTCCAGTCAAGTTAATGTGAGCACTCATTCAGTCCTTGGGTTGTTAAAAATCCTCCTTTCAAAGGGGCACCAAAAGGACCATATGTTTCTAAACTAACAAGACACTGAACGTCACATGAAAAATGAGTATGTGTGTAGATATGTATATATGCATGTCTGCTAACACAAACAACATAATGTTTCCAGCGTAATTCTACTAATGAAAGTGGAATAGAGCAAAACCTATCATTTAACTGCCTTTTGCATTTATAATGGAATTTAAAAATCTAAGTAAATATAAATATATACTGTTTGGAGGTTAATAGCTCCCTTCTTGCCCTTGGGACCATAATATTTAACTACTAAAATAAGTGTTTTGTAGCTATCTCTTTAGAGTATTATCCAGAGTATATAACACAAAACCAAAAATTTCTATGCAATTTTGTTTTGATTTCTGTTTTGGAAAAAAATGTATTACTTACATCTGTAAGTAGGCCCATAAGTGATCTTTTATGAAAAGGAAAATAGTTGTGTTTTTTTTTTTTTAATACTGGTGGATTGTGATTATATGTACAGGTAGACACCATCCATCTATATGAAATTAACGCAACACATTTAGAGGAACTTTGGCATTTTAAATGAAATGTGCTTTTTATGTATTTTCTTTCACTCTAATCATAGCAATTTTGATTGTTTTGAAATAGTGTTTTAGCAACTGTAAAAACAAAGCATCATAAAAAAAGACGTTTAACTGTTGAAGTAATGACTGAGCATTTTAGTTGCTGTAGCTAAACTTTATAGTTTGAAAAATAATGTTATGCAGCAATAAAAAGAGATTCTCAAGTACAACAACACACAAAAGCTGTTTTTATATACTGTTTTTCATTAAGTCCCACTCCTCATCTTGGGTTTCTTTAGTATCACTGCCAATAACAACACCTGCTAAGTGATTGCTGCTTGCCAGAGCCTGCATCTAATACAGTAATATGTCCAGACTGAAATAGTAAAGGAAGGCATAGACGCTTAACAAAGCCTCAAGCCACCACCCAGCACCCTCCCTTCAGAACAGTAACTCCCCATCAGCATCTAGAAGTACAGTTTCTAAGCCAGTGATTAGTGTTCAGAAATTCTCTGCAGTTACAGCAATGGTATCAGTATAGCCCTGACCATACCAGCAGTACGAACATCCGAGAAACTATGGTTTTAAAACTATGAAATACTTCATGGTTGTAAACTGACATGGTTTGGTTCAGGTGTGCCTTTTGCTGAAAGTGACTGTTTTCATGTAAGATTTTTGCATACATAAAAATAAAATTCGAATGGGACCTCTTTCAAGAGGTTTATGTCACTGGTTTGTTGAGAAAAATACTTGGTGATTCATTCATTGTTTTTTTAAAGGGAGAAAAAGGTTTTTTCACTAAACATTAAGGTTAATAAAAAAATTATAAACAGGATATGAAACAGTGAAATAATTATGTTATTTCATGGCAGTGTTCATTCCTTGGGTTTATAGCTGAAAATACTGTACCTCTTTTTACAAATTAAATAGAGTGGGCTGAACTTTAGCTTTTTAGCGTTTTGTTATCCTGTTTCCAACAGGGTAGAAATTAGTCACATATAAAATATCACAACTGTAAATTTTCTAAACCTAGCAACATATTTTTCAAGTAGAAAATTAATATGATGAGAAAAATACAGTTTCCATCAGGAAATGAAACTTTCCCAGTCCATTCCCTTCCAGCTCTCAATCCCTGCCTAATCATCATTTGAAACTTCAACTGCAAGCAGAAATATAAAGCCAACTCTTTGATTTCTAATTGATGATTATGTTAAGATTTAATAGTTTACAATTACGATGAATATTTCAAGATTACAACAAACCCAACATTATTCTTAATTTGTTCTTATGTGCTAATTCCATAATTATTTTGGGGGGCTCCATTTTATAGTCCTTAATTAAAAATGCAGGTTTGATTTGAAAATATGGCCTCTTTGTAATCCTTCCCCACCCTCTTCTTTATCTTGTTTTATAAGCTTAACCCTCCAGGATCATTGCTCTTCAAGACTAGTGGATGTTATTATCAAACGAAAGTTTAAAAGTAAAACTTCTATAGCAATTGACAAGGTCCACGTTTCATTAACTTGTTGGTTCAGTCTGCAAATGGTTGTGTGAGGTTCAACACCCTATTCTCAGAGTTCCAGCTTTTTGTTCTTCCTTTCCTCACAGACTTCTTCCTTTCCTCACAGACTGCAGTCATGTTTAATTTGGAAACTGGGCTCCTTTGGCAAATTAGCAATTAGAACAATTTTGTGGGAATATGTATATGTGTCATTAGTTTTCCTGCAAATTAATAGCAAGAGCAAAGGTCAGGCAGAAATTTTCCACTTGACTGCAGCTCCTCTGTTGAGATTTGGCACTTTGTTTTGGAACGGCCACAGCTGCTCAAAGCCACAGTCTTCCTCTAGGAACTGTCTTTTAATTAGTTTACCTCATAGCCATTATTACAAATATTACTGCCTCCCCTCCTTGAAATAAAATTACTGTTTCTACAAAATATTCCAGTGACATCTTGCACCACTGCACATTGATGGTGGGGTCATTCGAATGCAGCGTTTAATCATTAGATCACCTCCATAAGCATCTCCTAATTAGAGTCCTTACAATACAATTTTATCTGGTAATTAGCTGAGATTGGCTGCTTCCTCTGTAGCTTATTAGTGGCAGCCCAGCAGTGAGTGTGAATCACAGTGTCATTTGTCAAGCCTGTTAAAGTCCCCCTCTTTGCTCTCCTCTTTCAGTGTGGATTTCTAGTTGCTACCTTTACGCAGAAGCCTAAAGAAATTTTATTTAGTTCAGATTCTTTTAGTGGAGAACACTGACCCTTATGAATTTTTTTTCATTATACTAGTAGAAACATACTACCTGTTAAGTTTTTAAAGCAGTGAAATAGCAACTCCTTTGAAATTGATGAAACGGTATCAGAGATAGACTGCTTACTATGTTTCTATAACGACACTTAAAATGTAACAGATGTGTCTGCACTTAGCTATTTAAATTGATTTTAGAATTTGGAAACTAATATCAACTCATTTCTTTGGAGTTTTGCCTCAAATGATACATACTATCCCACTGTTTGACACTGTTATTACGTTACTGTATCCGATATTTTCTGGAACTTCCACTATTTTATTTGTAAATAGAAAAAGAATTCGAATTGGAAGAGTGCATCCATCCAGTAAAAATTTTAGGGTAGCTGCTAATGTCAGGTGTATTCAGGTTATTTGTTGTTATCTGCTTACTTTTTTAAATACATTCTGTGAATGAGAGTCTTTACTTCACATTTGAGCTGCCTATGTGTACATCATTCAGAAATAGTTTAGTGTTGTGATAAGAGGAATCTTATATACATGAAATAATATTTACCATAATTCTTTTTAGTGAAAGAAGCAAGAAATAAGTAGATAGAAATAAACCCTGTCTCAGAGGTCTTTTTCTTATGGAGCGTTTTGGAATCTGGTTTAAAATAGGATAAAGATACCCTAATTAAGTGGAAGTTGTACCCATATCCAGTGCTACAATAAGTGTTATCTGTGTTTTAGGACTGTATATAGCTACCTCCAGTTTTTCAAACAGCCATTAGAAATTTGAAACTTTAAAATGTGAATCAACCCTAGCCTAGTAGTGGGATGGTGGTGGGGATGGAGATCCTGTAGTTTTTGAAATTTGGTTTGCATAACAGTTTAGAACACTTTTGAAATGCTATACACCAGAAGTAGAATGTTATTTGCTTTTAAATTGAAGGAATGAGCAAAAGAAAAAACTGAAATAGTTGGATGTCTGTTTCTCGTTGATTCCCGACCAAATCAGAAAGGCTGATGCACCATGTTATTCTTATGTGTATTACTGTTATATTGATTAGAAACAATAGTAGTAATAGCAGTAATAATATTTGCTAAGCATTCACTGTGTGCCAAGCAGTACTAAAAGCCTTTTGAAAGGAAGCTTCCCCCTGGAACTGTAAAGAAAAAAAATTAGGATGATTAAAGCCCAGAAATTATCTTTCAGGTTTAGAGAAAAGCCCAACCTGAATACGTTTTCTGGTTCACAATTTTTATTATTATTACAGTTACTCATTTCAATCCTGTAGTTAGTGGATTTTAATGAAGGTAATGCAACAGAGCTTATTTGAAGTGTTTCAACTGTATGGTTTGCTTAATGAAAATAAACATTAAAAATACTTCAAGCAATATCTCTCCTTACATTGAGGCACTTAATCCAATATACTACCATTACATTCCAAAAGTGTGATATTTAATGATGGTATTTATTAAGTGCTTATTACATTCCAAGCAGTGTACTAAACTCTGGGATTAAGTACAAGATAATCAGGTCAGAAACAGTCCCTGTCTCATATCAGACTTACATCCTAAGAGGAAGGGAGGACAGCTATTTCATTCCACTTTTACAGATGATGAAACTGTGGCACAGTGAGGTTAAGTTACTTACCCAAGGTACACAATATGCAAGTGGTGCAGCTGAGACTAGAACCTGGGTCTGCTGACTCCCAATCCTATGTTAATGATAATAATTGTAATGACTGTGGTATTTCTTAAGTGCTTACTATGTGCCAAGCACCATACTAAGCACTGGGGTAGATATGGGATAATAAGGTCCCATATGGGGCTCACAGAGTTAGGAGGAGGGAGAAGAGCTATTGAATCACCATTTAGCAGATGAGGGAACTGAGGAACATAGAAGTTAAGTGACTTTCCCGAGATCACACAGCAGGTAAGTGGCAGAGCAAGGATTAGAACCCAGGTCCTCTGCCGCACAGCCCTTGTGCTTTCCAATAGGCTATGGTACTTTCCAGCATGGCCTACTCTATTCACTAGGCCACATTTCTATCTCTTAATTATAGTAGGTCCCATTAAATAGTCTATGCTTATCTTACCATAACAGAAGAAAAGAATTACCGTTACCAAAATATACTTTCCAAGCGCTTAGTACAATGCTCTGTACACGGTAAGTGTTCAATGAATATGATTGAATGAATGAATTAATGAATGAAAAGGGATAGTCCTTTTTTTGCCAAAAAGATCATCATTATCTTTTAAATGGAAACCATTGTTGAAATAAAAGCTTAGCATGGGCATATCTGTTCTTAGGGCCAAATAAATTTAAACATTTATTCTTAGTGAAATTCTTTAACTGATTTCATTTCTTTTCTCTTGAGATGTATTTGATTTTTTTTCCCTTTTAGTTGAATTTGGTTTCCAGTGTCACACTCTCCAAAACAGCATCTGAGGCTTCTCCACAGAGTTTACCTCATACCCCAACAACTCCTACTGCCCCCATCACTCCTGTCACCCAAGGACCTTCTGTCATTACAACCACCAGCATGCACAATGTGGGACCTATCAGGAGGCGATACTCTGATAAATACAATGTACCCATTTCTTCAGGTAAAAACGTTTTGTTTCAGATCATTGGATTTGTTTCGGGTTAGTTCTTCTGAAATGGCACATTTCAAAGACAATGATGGTAACAGTACAATATCTCTTATTTAGCAGATATTGCGCAGAACCAAGAATTTTATAAGAATGCAGAAGTTAGGCCACCATTCACATATGCATCTTTAATTAGGCAGGTAAGTAAATTCCAAAATGGATAATTATATAAAAAAGTGCACATGCATCTATACATATTATATTGATCAAATAGATTTTAAATCATTTAGTATGCTAGCATGCTGAAACCTTTGCTATAAGGTATTTTAGAATTGCAATATATAACATAATTGCTTTTGATTAAGTATTACAATACGATGTGATTATTAGGAAATTCATTTCACACAACAGTGAAAATGAGCCTGTTTAAAGATGGCAAGTCAATTATCACAAGCTACAGTAATCTCTGATCCCTAGAATTAATCTGAGCTCTAAATAATTACTGAGCTTTAATCAGCTAGTGAAATGTTTTGCATTTCTCTTTGATTCTGCTTTATGAATGACTAATAAATTAATATTTCTGTAAGGGAACAGAAATAAAAACTCAAAACAATTAGATTATTCCATTTTGAATTTTGCTATTGAACTGTTAAATACAGCCATTAATCTTAAATCATATTGTGAAATCTACCTTTATACTTAGCTCCAAATCACATTTTATATTTTTAAGAAAATACATGGTAGCAATTTTGCCAGTAAAGCCATAAATCTACTTCCTTATCAATTTACTCCATAGGCCATTCTTGAATCTCCAGAAAAACAACTAACACTAAATGAAATCTACAACTGGTTCACACGAATGTTTGCTTACTTCAGGCGAAATGCTGCAACGTGGAAGGTAAGATTTCTCTTGTGCATACCTATTGTCTTTGGTTTTTGACCTGCATAGGATAGAGTCCACCAAAGACAATGCTTTGTAATACGAGGTCATTACCTGTATATTGATTGTTTTGACCCCTAGAAGGTGTGCCTGAAGAGTCAGTTGATATGTAGCATAAAATTTCTTCCCTTTTGTAAAGCACTATTACATCTCCATTTTTGCCTGTATATTTTGTGATTGCGCCTCAAGCTCAATTATGGTTGCTCCAAACAGAACAGTAAAATTCTGGGATTTTTGCTTGAAAATTTGGGATCAAGGGGCATGATACTAATCATAACCACAATGTAGTGCTCCAAGAAATGTTGCTTCCCAACAAATTGATACCCAGTTAACATGTCAAGCAAAGGAGTCATAATTTTCACTGGTTTATTATTAAATTGAATACAAATCAATTAGTCCATTTAATAAGAAAAGCTAAAATAGTCCAAAAATCTAGACATCTTGTGCTTTTTGTTTCCATAATGAGCAATGTTTTGGTCCTCTATTTTCTGGGTGTTTTGCAAACAGAGGGTGTCCATGCCTTTCCTCTGTACTACTTCACTATCTGATGCCATTCTTTTACTTCTGAACAAATCTGGAAAATACACTGCAGATGAAACCTCATTGGAACGTAAGGAATGGCATGATGATGATAATCACAGTAGTAATGATTTATTAAGCACTTACTAGATGCCAAAAACGGTGCTGAGTTTGTGGTATCATTTGCATCATACAATTGCATCATACAAAGTCCTTGTCCCATATAGGGCTCACAACCTAAGAGGAAGGGAGAGGAGATAGCTTATCTCCATTTTACAGATGAGAAAGCAGAGGCCCAGAGAGATTGTGACTGACCCAAGGTCACCCAGCAGGTCATTGTCAGTGGTAGGATCAGAACCCAGGTCTTCTGGTGCCCAAGCCCATGCTCTTTCCATTAGACCACCCTGCTTCCCATTCTGAGGAGTTCATCCAGTCTTGTATTCTGTCAACCAAAATGACCATGCTGACACACAAGTTTGTTCAGAGGAATGGTATAATTTTTGCCCTCCCTGATGCTCTTCCTTGACACTTGGGTTATACCTTCTAGCAGATCTAATTTTTTCATTACAAACACTTGGAAATGGAAACACTACTCTAACTCATGGACTATAAAAATGTTTCCTTTTGTATCTTTGCCTATAATAAATACTCATACTAGCAAAGATGTTCATAAACAATGGTATTCAGCACTTATACTAAGTTCTGGGAGAGAAACTACAGCAGAGTTGGTAGACATTTTCCCTGCCCACAGGGAGCTTACAGTCAAGAGTTGAGGGGCACCTGTATAACGGCTTTTACAAGATTTTCATTTCTTCTGACCCATTATGAGAACCCAATTCTACGTGCACAATAAATATTATTCCAATCCTGACTCCAGGTAAAGTATTGGAATGATATAATTTTCAGGTCCAGTAAATCATGATGGAACCTCAAATTGGGCTCTGAAAGGACTTAAAGGAAACAGAGCAATGCTTGTTTTATCCATACCCAAACCTCTTTTTCTGCTTTCTTTTAGCTCTCAGACAAATTTAACGATTCCCATATAGAAACAACTTAAACACTGGAAGTAACATTTGAAGATTTAATTTTTTTCCCTATGGATACAACCATAGGATTAGCTAAAGTGGCAGTCACTGTGTGAAAGCACAAAAAAAAAAAGATTTTCAACCGTTAGCCTGTCATTTATATGTTGAAAAATGATGGCTGAGGTGAAAGTATTCAGAAAGCAAATGTACTTTTCCTTGCCTTTGTGCCCAGATTTGACTTGGCACCAGCCATCATTACAGAAATACACAGGTGCTTCATGCAAAAATTGAGAGGAAGTCATTTTTTAAAATTGTCTCTCTTTATTAAAAATGAATAATCAAGTTGAGCATCATGGAAATACAAATACTTTAATTTTGTTTTGTTTGACATATTTGCCATGTCAAACTGTAGTTTTGGATGAATTCATATAGCCCTACTGAGTAATTTAATCGATGATATTTACTGAGTGCTTTCTGTGTTCAGAGCACTGTACTAAGCCCTTGGGAGGAGAGTACAATACAGTTGGTAGACATGATCCCTGTCCATGAGAAGTTTACAGTATAGTGGAGGAGTTTACAGTCTAGTGGGGTTAATTAAATGAGAAGCATATTTAGTGTCCCAATTTTTTTATTTACACCTGTAGCTCAATTACACAACATTGCATTCTGATTGGGGTCATACGTCAAATAAAGCCAATTTTTTTGTATTTCAGAATTATTTCAAAAAAACACTCTGAATACCATTGTATTGTAATGGTATTAGCATGAAAACCACAGCATTAGAAAGAAAAAGCCTAACTTTTATTTAATATATTCTCGTGGAAAGACATAATATTAAATGGTTCTGATGGATTGAGTTAATGCCTCCTTGGGGTTTATGTACTACTTTTATGCTTATACTCACTTAAGAGGGGCAGTGATTATGAGTAACCTAAAAATCTTTGGGGTAAATGCTAACATTTATCCAGAAGTTTTTGTAGTTGAATTATGTCTTCAGAAGTGTAAAGAGTAGAGATTTAAAAAGTACTGCATTCCCCCTTTCCTCGTGGCAGACTTGAGTGTCTGCCTCAAACATCTTCACCATTAAAAATACAAATCTGGGAAAAATTGTACCATATTATTGATTCTGTAAGATAAGGTCCTGCCTGACAGATTACGGTTATAAAAATCTCATCATTCAGTAAGAAAAATAAGACCACATATACTTTTGAAGTCTGCTGCATGCATGAACTTTTGTGGGGGTGGAGGGGTATGGAAGGGGTGGAGAAAAATTTCCAGTAAGCATTGTTTGTTTGAACTATCAGAAGTGTGGTCCTGAGGCTTTTAGTTAGGAATCCCTAAATTCTAGCTCCCGCTCTGTTGATGGCAGCCTTTATAGACTTGAGTAAGTCACAGTATTTAACTTTTTCTTCAACCACCCCCCTTCACCCTAATGGGAGAAAAAGTATCCAGTTAAGATGAAACGGGACAGTCGGCTAATGTATGCTAAAAAACGGATGCTCTGAGGAAAAGTAGATAGGATTAAAATGAAAGTATATGAAATGTTGGTGTTGATATTTTAAACAAACAACCAGCCATCATTATAATGAAATAAATATAACCATACCATACTTGTATTCATTTTGTAATATACCGGATTCCAGATTGCTTTTTTAAAAGTAAAATTAGCAAACATTTGCCTCCCATTATGTGGATCAGTGACACTTCAAAATACTTATAAGCATCTTAAATGACTTGTCATGGTTACAGGAATTTTTCTATTAAAATGTCATCTCCTTATTTATCTGCTTAAGTACTTGAACCGTATAGATTTGAGAACTACTGAAGTGAACAGTGTTGGCCCGTGACTCAGAAAGGAAGCATATAGATTTTGCTCACCCATTTTCTCAATGTATTTGACATACACTCTCTTACAGGCCAAAACATTGTGTCTTGGTTTGTATTTGGTTTTCATAGATGATGTACTGGGACCTCGGTTGCCTAACCTCTGGTCTGGAAGAAGACTTACATAATCGTTACATCTTAGCATTCCAGAACCAACAAATCATGAATGGCTCACTGGGTCCCTTCCACTCAGATGAAGAAATTGAGAGCTTTTTTTAAAAAAAAAATGCATAAGGGGTGTTGATTATCCTGGATCAAAGACTGTCTATTCAATTATAAATTAATCAAAGGATTGCCATTGTTTTATATTATCAAGCATGATTCTAGAGTCTGTCAAGAAGCGCTCCTCAGAAGGGGCTTTTTAGTCCTAAGGAAGAAAGATGTGACCACAATAACAATCTGTTGCAGGAATAGCATCATGTTGCCAGAGACCTATGCATATATTCTTTTGGCGCCTACTCAGTTCAATGAATCACTTCCCAGCAATTAGGGCCAACTTTCATTTCTGCTACTGTGGGAAAGACACAACTCAATTGATGCTGGTCCATTGGGTCCTATTAAACTGAAAATTTTGGTCCCATTAGCCATGACTGGAGAAATGATCAGTTCTCAAATCAAACTTCTTATCTTTCCTAAGCCACGAGAAGATCTATGGAGAATACAAAGCCCAAGACCTTGTTCAACAGAGATGTTTCTAAGACTGCTAAACTGTACTTTCTAAGTTCTGTTAAAAAGCTTCTTTTTTTCAGGAGTGAATTTCATGCTTTAAATACCTTAACAATGTCATCCTTTGCTGGTCATCATTTCTTTCAACCAATTTGATTGTTATTTCAAATGTTGGTTCTGAGATTTTATTTTCAGTCTTTGAAAAATTTGAAGGTAGTTCCTGGTGGTGGCGGGTAATGGGATGATTTTACAAATGAGGACTGTTAGGCTGAATTTACTGCTGTTCTTGGACATGACTAGTGTTTTCTTATAGAAAATTTTGAATTTTTTCTCTTTTATACTTGCTGCAGAATGCAGTGCGTCATAATCTTAGTCTTCACAAGTGTTTTGTGCGAGTAGAAAACGTTAAAGGGGCAGTATGGACAGTGGATGAAGTAGAGTTTCAAAAACGAAGGCCACAAAAGATCAGTGGGTACGTCCACCGTGTTTGAACTTCTTAGCCTAGCTTGGATCATGCTTACAGTTTAACGTAGAGGCTTTTGGCTGCTAGTTGGTTTTAGACAAAAAGGTGGTTTCACATTGTTGCAGTTAAGGGAAACAAAAAAGCATTTCATCACTACTGTTTGTATGCCCACCAGTACCCTTGCCCCTGCTTGCTTGGTGTTCGTTGCATCACATGCTAGTAGCTTTTAGGTGGCAATGCATATTAACCCTCACAAACCATTTGCTTATGCTTATTGCATTTTATTTTCTTTTTCCTTTTCCCTGTATTTGATGTCTGTTCTATCCCAATCCCGTGTCCCTTTGTTTCCACTTCATCTCCTTTGCTGCTGCTCTTGTCCCAGGGTGCCATTCGCACCAACCTCTCACTGCATAAGTGCTTTATCAGAGTAGAGGATGAGTTTGGGTCCTTTTGGACTGTTGATGATGAAGAGTTTAAACGTGGCCGCCATATTCAACGAGGCCGTCCTCGAAAATACTGCCCTGATGAAAACTTTGACGAGCTTGTTGCACAGTAAGAGCTTTTACTTGCTTTTATTTTTTTTTTCTGCTGTTGCTTTGCTTTGCATGGTTGACTCATCTCATGTAGATTTGCATTTCACCAAGTAGTGATGCCACACTTCCTGCAATGAAACTAAATTTCGTGATTTGTACATGTATTGCTTGTTTCTCTTGTATATATCAATGCCTACCATGATGCTCTTTTGAAGACTGTAATATGAATGTTGTATATATTGAGATTCAGCGACTGATGAACTCCAAAATGTCCCTAAAATTGAAATACGCTGCTACAAGTTAGGATATTGTTTTTATGGTTCTCAGTTTGTTTGACTCAATTTAATTGTACTTTTCATTTAGCTTAAAATTTAATCATATGAAGGGATGAAATCCTGAAAGATACTACAGATTTTTAGTATTAAGATTGAAAGTCACATTAAAGATCACCACTTGTAATCTCCTATTTATGGCAACTATTTTCAGCAACCCCCAATAGCTTTAATAATAAAATTTTTTTCATTTTACCTTTGTGGAACAGAGTACCTTGACTTGCCAGTGAAAACAAGCACTAGGGAGTGTACCTTCATTCCCTTCCCAGGGCTTTTCCCAGATCAGAAAGAAGATTGACCCAAGTGAGGCCTTCCAAAGTTCCTCCATCCTCTCTATCTCACATGTAATTGGCCCATAGCCACACGAAAGATGTTCATGCAATTGTCGACCATTTTTCTAGCAGGTGGTCTTATGCTTGAGGGCTCTTTGGCCTCTGGGCTGAATACAGCCTTGATATCAAGCAGTGACAAAACATGTCCCTCCATAGATCCCTATTTTGCACCTTCTTTGTGTTATTCACAAAATTGTATAATTCATAGGCGTACCAGTAATTTGGAACAGAAAACCGTTCTTTTCCGTGGTGACGTCTGTACCTTTGGAAAGGGAAATAAATTTCAGAAAATTCTGTTTCCACTTTGGACAGAACAGGTGTTGGCATGTTACATTTGGGAAGGCAATGAACAGCCTTTAAAATACTTGAATTTCAGTTCAGTCAATTTTCAGAAAGGTCAAACAATGCAAATGATACAGAACAGCTAAATGGACAAATTTAACCTTTTTTTTTTTTTTTTTTTTTAAAGAGAAGGTAGTTTGATTTTCTGGTTTGGAAGGAAAGCCAACATGCTTGAAACAAAACTTAGTATAGAAGTGATCATGTTTAACTTTGAGTTTTTATCTTTTTCTTATGCAGTAACCCTTCTCTTATTAAAAATATACAGAGCAGCCACGCCTACTGCACACCTCTCAATGCTGCTTTACAGGTAAGATTAATGACTTTACCGAATATGCAACAGAGGCATGTGTCTTCCCTACTCATTTCAAAATATATTAGCCTTGCTCTAATTAGATATTAAATTTTAATTCCGTTAAACTTTTTTCTTAAGTGCACAAAGCATCATAGTCCCTGGAGGCAAACACATATCAGGCTGCTTCAGCATTAGCTAGATGCTTAGCATTTTGAATATTGTGGCAAAAAAATTAAAAGTTCACTTATTAATATTTATCAGCAGTATCATAATTTCCATCCTCTTATTTCAGAATTTCACTTGAGGCAAAAATACCACAAGTGTAATTACTCTAGCACAGCTATTAATGTGCTGAATGATAGGATACTGTGTCACATGACCTTCTATTGTTCATGGGTTTAAAGAGAAAGCATATCTTTTTCTTTTAAAGTCTATTTTAGCACATTTTTCTTTTGTTCTGAAATCAGTGTTAGTGCACTATGTAAAACTGAACTGATACAGATGGTTTTGTTCAAACTATAGAGATGTTTGCAAAAGTCTTTAGATTTTGTACAAAATATTCCAGATTATGTAATATGCATGTATAATCCTCCATTGCTTACAGTTTAAGGGCATATAGCATAATCAACCTTTCCTAGATTAAAAACAGAATTGTTCTGTGATCTCTACTGATAGTCTGATGCTGAACAGATCTCCTCTTTTACAGGATTAGTAGTTTTATTTTTTGCTTTTGGTTTTTCTTTTGTGGGCTCTGTGATGATAGGCTAAGTAAAATTCTTACAGAGAATGCACATCCATAAATTATCAGACACCCAGATAACACTTGACAATCAACTCCTGCCTTGTGGAAGAGTATAGTATAGTGGAAAGAGTATGAAATTGGTAGTCAGGAAATCCATGTGTGACTCTGTGCATCTCCGATTCCTCATCTGTAGACCAAGGATAGGATACCTGACTCTCCCCCTCTTAGACTGTGAACCCCTTGTGGGACAGAGACTGTCCCACAATTTTACAATTTGATAATCTTGTATCTAGCACAGTGCTTGGCACATAGTTGCTATGATGATGAAGATGATAACATTAAGAATCCCAAAAGAGTGAATAGCTGAGTAGTTTACTTTGGTTTTATTCTACGATCAGATCCAGTGAATTTTCAAAATTTTATATGCCATTGTCTACTTTCCCTTGCCTAGACAAGCTTTTGGTTGATTTTTCTGGTCATCAAGTGTCTACTGATATAGGTACTTGGGGCAGTGGCCTTACCTGGACTCTGAGCCCATTGTTGGTTAGGGATTATCTCTATCTGTTGCCAAATTGTACTTTCCAAGCACTTAGTACAGTGCTCTGCATGCACGCTTAATAAATGAGATTGAATGAATGAATGAACTATCCAGAGAAGAGGCCTCACAAATCGTTCAGGTCAGGGTGAATGCTCATAAATTGTATACAGTTAAATTGGGGTAGGACATCAGATTTGCAGGGTTTTCTCCATTATTAAAAAGGAGGAAACAGATAAAAAAGAACTGTGGCTTCTTACATCTTGCTAACAATAATCCTTTAACCAGTACCTTCTGAAAAGCAAACAAAAGCATGTTCATGTGAAACAGCCATAAATACCATTCATCAGTAACTTATTTTCCCTGGAGTCTTGGGAAGTGTGAATTTAAAGGCTGCTCTATCTCTGAAATAGTAGTAGATTACAAGTACGTTTTACATTCATGAGGCTGAAAGGCAAAGACAAAATGATCCTACATTACATGGGATTCCATTAACTATGTGGCTAATTAAAATTAGTATGCTCATCATACAGAAAATATGTTCATGTTTTGTATCTACAGCACATATGTCGGTGTCATCGTCTTTATCCATAGTTTTCATTTATGATTAAAAATAAATTACTTAAAAATTTTCCAAGAAGGCAGTCTTCTTCTGCACCTTCAAACAATTCTAGATGAATGAATTTCTATTCAGGAGAGAGTCTTAGAGAGCTTCCATCCCAACTTCGTTCAATTTCCCTCTCTAAAAAAGAATCTGTTCAAAGGGACCACGGTGTGGTGCTTTGCCATTTAGTAGTTTCCCTAATTTTGGGCTTGTCTTCTGTTGTGGCAAAGGTTCCACTCAGAAATTTTCCCAACAGTAGAGCACCAAGTTGCTCTAAAAATGGCAGTACGTTGCCTCTCCTCTTTCAGTTCTTTTTAGAAACTGGATAAGTTAAAAAGAACTTTGAACTCCAATGGGATATACAAATCACATTTAAATTGTTCAAAGTTTCAAAGATTTCCAATGCAGAGTTCTTGGAGAAATTTAAATTGTTGCTGTTCTGTGAAATTTGACTTGAAAGTGGCTTACCCAAAATCCTGTTATTAGACTGCAGATGTGACGCTGACACCAAGAAATACTGATGGGGTCATGAGATCTTGATCTTTTAACATTTCCAGGTGAAAGAGGTTCAGATCATTGACCCCACAAAAGTTAGCAGAATATTGCGAGCTCTGAAACCAGTGTATTTCAGGGCATGGAGACCATTAGCAAGGTTCTCTCCTCCAGCTGCAAAATACAAATATGTATATGTGGCAAATTCTTTTTATTGTCATTCAGTCAAAAATGCTGTATTACAACTATGGAAGAAGTACTTGATTCTAAAAAATTTCACAAACTGTAGGAAACTGGAGGGTACTCAGATTTGCTGTTCATCAAAGTTAGTTCACCACATTTGGAAGCAAAAACAGAAGAAACAGACTTCTGATTTCTTTTTTTTTTTTTTTAAAAAGAAGCTACATAAAGCCAAATGTGAAGGAGGAAGAATTAGTATAGACTCTCAAAAAGACTGGCCTTGGAACTAGTCCAGCAGCCACAGCTGTGTAGGTGAGATAGACTAGCACCCCCCCCCCCCCACCAAATCCCTGGCCTGTAGGCAGAAGTTTGTTAAGCATTTGGCTGGTGCCAAGTATGAGGTTGGTATCATTTGAAAGAGCTCCCTTCTTTAAGGGCAACTACTGATCTTATAGTCTTGTCACTTCGGATACTTTATTTCCATTTTTAGGGGATTTCCTCTCTCCTTCAGGACCAAAATATCTTGCCTCTTTGTGAGACTTGCCTATTACAGGTATTGGGTCCGATTCCCTTGCAGTTTAATTTTATTTTCATAGGGTGGAAATCAGGTTTGCCTGAAACAGAGCATTCCTATAAATTGATTTTGACTTGTAAGGTGGGCTGCTACTTTTAAAAGTTGTTCTCTAAGAATGTCTATCTCTGTGGCCACAAACAAAAAACTGTAATCCAAAGGAGTCATTCTTAGGATAATTATTTGCACTGATAGCAGGTTTTCAAAATACAGAGGAAGTTCTGCATTTTTGAAATTGGGTAGGAGGTCAGGCTCAGTAGATGCCAGCTAAATAAATGGCACAGCCATTCCTTCTCAGGTCATTAGGGTTCTTTCCTGAACTTCAAATTTAATTAAGCTTTTGTTTTGCACTTTCACAATTCTTCTATCTCTCAAAGTTGTTGCCACATATGAACTAGAACATTCGTTTGTGTTTTTTTTCATGTTAGTGATGCCTTTGAGCATTGAAAAGATAGTTTTAGAGATTGTTCCCAGGTACCCAGCAGTGTCCTGTAAGACAAATCCAGAGGGCATGAGATAGACCTAAGAATTTGGGGTTTTGGTCATTATCAGAAACATGTAGCTTTTAGTTATGCACTTGGACATTGAAATGATAGGAGTTTTAGAGATTTTTTCCAGGCACCCAGATAATGTCCTGCAAGACAAGGCCAGAGGGCCTAAAGAAGACCTAAACATTTGGGTGTTCTGCCATCATCAAAAACACGTATCTTTCATAACTATAAGCCTGTTCAAGAAATCATTTAAAAAGAATTGGAAAATTATAAAATGATCCCAATTCTATAATCTCCTCTCTATAGGGGAACAAAAGATATATGTTTATGGAAGTTTTCATAAATCAGAGCTATGCAGTCAGAATAATCTTATCAAATCTGTAATATCCAATAGCAGAGTTATCAAAACGGATAAAAAAATGAAATTTCCATTATATTTCACTGTGATTTATAAATATTCAATTCTTCCTGAAGAGAAAGTATGAGGCAGAAACCTCATATTAGCCATTGCTTCTCGACCACATGGTAGCCCTAACCATATGGCACTATTGAATTTGAAACTAACTTACCTTCATGGATATGTTCTGTCTCAAGTCGCCCAAAATACATTTACATTGCCCTGATTAAGGTAGGTTTTTTTCCCCACTCAATTACAATTTTTCTGAAGTGTACAACTCTTTAAAGCTCGAGTTTTGACACGTGTAAAGCTTTTTTTTTTTGCAAATTTCCATAACTCTAGATAGGGCCAGTAATCATCAGAACATATATTTGCTGAAGGACCAATGAATCTGTAGACTTGAAGCGACTGAGGAAATTTGCCTATAATGTAGCATGTGTGTTTGCTTATAGTGCGTATCTTTCTAAACCTCATTTCTTAATAAATTATTTCTATATTCTTGGCAGGCTTCAATGGCTGAGAATAGTATACCTCTATACACTACTGCTTCCGTGGGAAATCCCACTCTAGGCAATTTAGCCAGTACTATGAGGGAAGAGCTTAATGGTGCGATGGAGCATACGAACAGTAATGAGAGTGACAGTAGTCCAGGCCGTTCCCCTATGCAAGCAATGTAAGTACTGAAGGAATTGATTTGTGACTTTGCAATGGGTAAGCTATTATATTTACAGTTTTCTCTTCATGGTGCTTTCATGTGTTTTTGAACTTTACTCCTGGTTGGAACATCTTGTTTGCATCACCAAGGGTACAAGTTGGAGCTTCTAGTACTGACAAATTAAGGTAGACTAAACCGTAAAAGGCCCATTTCCTAACTATTGGATGAAACAAATCAGTTCAATCCAGCCGTACAAATGCACACAGCAGTGAAATGTCACCGTATCTACTTTTCTCTTCTTTAAGTCTCAAACCATAAGGTTATTGAAACAGCCTTTTTTATTTCATATTTCTGTGAAGAGGTTTTGTTTTATTTGACTCTTACACATTTAGCAAACAAGGCAAGAATGTGCTTGTTTACTTGGTTGTCTGATAAGTTTAAACCAATATTCGATGCTCGGCATTATTACCAAGCATTAATGGTGGCACATAAGAAAGGCAGCATGATTTATGGTTTGCTCTTAAAATATCAAAAGGAAAATTAATAGGAGCATTATGGCAGCAGACGGCAATATAATGAGTGCATATATAACTAAATGAAGTAATGGGGATTGCTGTCCATGCTAAATGTGAATGGCATCCAGGCCGAGTTCTACAACAGGAAAGGGTAAGGCAGGAAGGGTGTGATGCCCCTGTGGGTGTGTTTGGCTTTTACAGGGTGACTGACTGAGTTTGGATTGCTGTAAATAACCCGCTCCCCACTCTCCCCAAAAGGGGAAAAAAAATACTGCGAACAATTGGCAGTTAAAAAGGAAGCTAGAATCCTGAAGGTCTCCACTTTTCAAACTGTTTGTATGGAGCTGTTGACCACTTTTTGCAAAATAAGCAATTTATAGCATTGCTACAGTATCAGCAGTAGAGTACTCTTTGTCAAAACATTATGTAAAAATTAATGATTGCGTTACCAGCGCTCACAGTTCCGACTGAAAAGACTGTTTGTGATACTTTATTTGAAAGTAATTTGAATGACAGTTGAACAAGATGGGTCTGAATAAAGTAAAAAAACAGGTTTAACCTCACACCACTGTAGTCATTAGGAGAGAAACTAATTCATTTTCAATGACAATGGAAAAAATTTTTCACCTGCAGCATATGTTGAGGGGAACAATCTTAGAGGCCAAAGACTTTGATATTTCTGCATTTGGTATCGGTGCACAGTGTGCTTTGAAAATTATCTTCAGAGATGGCCATAATCCTTTTTAATTAATAAGGACATTCTCTTACTATTATTTAATTCAGAACTTGGAGGGGTGTGCTTAGCTTCTAGAAGGATTGTTATGCAGGATTCACTATTCAAATGAAGGCTTGTGAGATATATTTTTGTGTCATCACAAATAAATTAATCTCAGGATTTTGATCACCACAATTAGGTTTAGATGCTGAGCATGCAGAGATAATTTTGGACAAATAATTTATATCATCACGGTGCATAAGGGAATTACAAGGTTCTCATCAATATCATTTGGCATTTTCTAAGTGCCTACTGCGTGCTGAGCACTGTACTTAAGCACTTGGGAAAACAACAAAAGTAAAAAAAAAAAAAAAAGACATGGCCCCTGCTCTCGAGGAGCTTATCTAATCACCTTTGGGGAAAAAAAGATATGGCATATAGACTTAGATTATATGAATATATTGATTTGTAATTTAAGATGTTTAGGGTTATGGGCTGGCTGGTTCTGTATTTTCCTGTTATTAATGTTATTGTCAATAATGGTGTCTGGGATTATTCAGTACCTTTCCTCCTGAGAATTCAAAGGGTTTTCACATTCGTTTCCTCATTTAACCAAAGAGATGAGATACTAGGGTAAAAACTTGAAAAGCTAGTATGTGCGCCACAAACTTACAAAGCAGTATTGAGAGCATTAATGTCTGTTCCTCATATGAGTCTGTATTGTGCTAAAGTGATTTGGTTTCATGTCATTTAAAAAAGAAATTGTGTATTGATCATATACGTTCTGAAGATATGAAGTTTTGCGGGAAGATATGTACTGTGGCACAACCTCTGAGTTTTCTGTTGAAACCAGTGTTTCACATGAATTTCAGAGGATGAGGGCAAGATGTTTCCAAATGCACTGCTTGAATCGTACACGTTCACACAGTTTGCTAAAGGTAGTCATATGTCAACAGCAAATTTCCGATGCTGACCATCAGTGTCAAACAGTTCTCCCAAAGGTGGGTATAGGTCTCACCAGCTCCTCAATTAGGTAGGTCCCTTTCAGGATGCTGGAGAGAATCAGAGCTGACATAAAGCTTCAGGGGCTGCCCTGCCAGAGAGCAGACCTGGGACCCCCTGCCCAAGTGGGTCCAGGCACCACCCACCCATGGTATCTGTGCAGGGCAGCCCCTTCCCTCTCCTGATTCCTTTTCTCTGCTAGAGGAATCACTGCAATCTGAAGCTCCTCAGGTGAACTTCAGAAGAAGCTGTTGCTGCTGCAAGGTAAGTCCATACCTTTGACCCGGGACAGGGTAGGGGGACATAATCGCCCCCTCCCTTCTTCCCCCTAGCAGACAGGGTACCTACACCCCAGTAGTCAGCCTGAGGGGTACCTAATAGACCCCCAAATCTACCCTCTTCCACCCCTGCACAGGCAAGGAGGTTGTGGAAAGAGGGCTTCCTGTCTGGGATCCCACTGGTCTTCCCAAACAGTACCCAGGAGACCCACCCTTGTCTCCTACTGTCTGCTAGGGTCAGGGTCCACCCACCCCCCTCCAAGAGTGGCCTCTGCTCTCTAGGCAGACCCTCCCTGATGGGACCCCAGGCCTTGCCTGGACCCTTCATAAGCAGAGATCCCAGCATGGGATCCACTTTTCAGTCTTCCCTGTTGCATGCAGAATGTCTGCTGGTTTGCTTGCCCACTCTGGCCCGGTGGAGGGGTGATCCCAGCCCCTTTCTATGCCCTTGTCTCCTGCTCTCAGGTGCTATCAGTCACACTTAGGGTGTGGGAAGGCTCCCAGACTCCCCCACTTTGGAGAGTCTGCTTCCCCAGATCACCACCTATCCCCTCAAAGAGCTGCATCCCCTCTTCATCAGTCTGTTGGATCCTCACAATTCCTCCATCTCCCTCCTCACTAGAATGGGAGTCTCCTACTTCTTCCTGCCACCCTTTGCCCAGACCGGATGGCAAGTGCTCTCCCAGGTTCTAGCTCAAATCAGACCTCCTGGCTAGGTTATCAGCCACCATCTTGAATAGCCGAATATGGGAGACAGAAACCTCGTTATGTTTTCTTCCCAACTGGTAATTGGTGGATAATTGCACAATTGTGCATGTGACTTGCTGGCACGCTTCCCATCTTCCTCCTCATCTTCTCCCCAATTCCCCCACTCTTGGAGGTCTGGAGTTTAAGCCCTTAAAGAAACAGGCCATTTTCCCCACTAAAGGAAAACTTTTTTCTTCCCCTGCTGGAGAAATGGGATGGTTAACAATCATTCTTTTTCTCCAAAGCAGTGATTGGGGGGGAGGTCCCTTCCCTAGGGACTGGGGGACAAAACCTGTGTTCAAGGATCTTGAGACCCAAAAGCGGAGGACCACCCCCCCACCCCCACCACGCTCCCTACCCCAAAACAAATTTTTAAGGGAGTTTAGAGGGAGAAAGTCTTTCTATCCACTTTCTGGGGCTTTCCCTCTTCCATCCCCTCACCCCTACCGCCCCATTCCTATCAACTAGCAGCCTGCCTGCCCCATCTAAGAGCTACAGGCCAGCTTCTCACTACTCTGGCGGCTTCCCTCCTCCTGCTTGTAGGTACCATGGCTCCGACCACTAAACCCGCAGCCTGAAAGTGTCCATCATGTGGATCAAGGCTTTCCAAGGACCAGATGGAGCAGTGCAAATGCTGCACGGATCGCACCACACTGCTGGAGTCCGATGCACACCTGCTGCCCGCCGGAACCCCGGACGAGGTAAGCCGCTCTGCGCCGACCACAGCACCAGCTGACCCCGTCCCGGTCCCCTTGGGCCCACCCACAGCCTCTGCCTCATCCAAGCCAACAGAGGTACCCACGCTGGTGGGCACCTTGGTGAAAGCCCTGGTCCACCCAATGCGAGACCTTCTCAAGGAACTGATTGCTTCAAGGGTCCCACATCAGGCTCCCACCGCCCCACCTCCACCCATGCCTCCACCAAGCTGGGCAGAAAATTGTGCGAGACTACCTCATCTTCCAGATCCTTGCACCATGAGAGAAGCCAAAAGAAGTCACCCTCCAGGGATCCGCCACTTTTCCTCATTCCCAGCAGGCAGTGAATCAGAGAGGCAAGAGGCCACCTATGTGTTGTCCTTTCGATTGAGAGGAACAGACTCTGAAGATGCTTAGCTTTTTGGAGAGCCTAGAGAAGGAAGAAAAAGCAGGTGTCCTCAAAAAGACCCAAGACTTGGGAGCAGCAGCAGGATCCCAACATCCCCCTGCAAGAGCTCTCCAAGCTTGTCGTGCTTAAAACCCAAGATGAGGAAATCCTACATGGAGATGTTCCTGAAGGCTTCCAAAGCCACTACCCTCTCCATATGTCGGGGAGAAGCAAAGATTCTGGGATCCATCTTTGCTTTGTCAAAGATTCAGTGAAGAACAAGTGCTAACCCCGTGCCTGGTGGGTATTCTGCACTGTATTCATAGCGGCCAGAGTGTCCGGCTACCTCGCCTATTTCGCCCAATTCCAACGGCGACTGCGGGCCAAAGTTGAGAACAATGTATTCAAGGACTCACTCCCAGCAGTGTGGTCGATCCGATGGTCTGACACAGGAATCCTCCAATTCCAGGAACTACAGGATCTCAGCAATGCGCTGACTGTGTCTCTCACAATGAGACTGTAGGTCTGGATGCACCTCACTGACCTCCCAGTAGAGGACGCAACCCAGCATCAAAGACAGAGCATTCAGCGATGAACCTCCTTGCAGCTTAGGGCATGTGATCTATCCTTCAGGATGATTGGGAAAGAAAATTTAAACAGCCATGAGATCCCCAACAGCAACTCCAATGACTAACAAAAAACAGGTGCCCTCCCAACACCTGACTCAGAATACCTAGCAGAAAAGGAGGGGAAACGGTCTATCTTGATCAGGGTAGACCTGAGGAGCAAACTATACAAATACCACAACTCCAGCCATCTAAAATATTATGGTCAGAAACATACCATCTGCTGGGATCAGCGATGGAAGAAAAAATATTTGGCACCCACTGACTACAGTGGTGTCCTATCCCAAAATACCACTATAGAGAGAAGACCGCAGGACTTCCCAAATGAATGGTTACCCTTAGCGGCTGACTGCTAGATTACTTAAATCATTATAAACTGATATTGCATAGAATTGACTTCCCAATCACTGGACAGAACATTGGAAGGCCCCTATCTTGAAAGTCACCTGTGGGCAACAATCAGAGAAGTGAGAACCTTGGTGGAAATAAGACCGTTAAGTCCAGTACCAGAAAAGAAGGGGGCAAGGACTTCAATTCTTGCTACTTCTGTGTCCCAAAGGTCAGGAGACCCGAGTGTCATCCAGACCTCAAGGAGATTGATCTTCCAATGGAGAAAGAGAGATTCAAGATGGTCTCCCTGCCACAGAACTTCCCCTTCATGCAGTTGGGGAACTGACTGTGTGCCATGGATCTCAAGGATGTCAAGCTCTGGGTCCCGGTACTCCTGGCCTCTCATGGATACCTGAGAATCCAAGGGGGACACTACCACCTCCAATTCAGGGACTAGCCATTTGGGCTAACAGCCCCTTGGGTATTTACCAAATGCATGATTGTGTCCCAAGAGGATGGCTCAGGAAAAACGGGGGGAATCCACATGCTCCCATACCTGGACAGCTAGCTCATTCAGAGCCAATCAGACCAGTCAGCCCGGAGGGCCTTACCCATGTCCGTGACAATTTTTCACACTGGGTTTTAAACTAAATCTTCCCTAATTGCAGCTCACCCTGGACCAATCAATGACCTTCATCGGCGTCCATCTCGATATTCATCCACCAAACGAACAGAGCCAAGACAACCTGGACACAATCTACATCCATCCAGTCCTCTCCAAAGACCCCAGCATGAACTTTTCTGCAACTACTGGGATTGCTGGCAGCCACCTAGGATGTCATACCGCTCGTGAGGTACCAAATGTAGAATCCTCAATAAAACTGGAGCCCCCAGTGGTTTCAGGCAGCTCAACCCCTGACCAAGAAACCTGGGAATCAACAGCATGGGTGTTGATACCCTATGACAACGGACATCCAGCCAGAGAATCTCACTGCCGGAAAGCACTTTGAGATCCCACGGTGTCAGTTGGAGCTCACCGTGGATGCGCCATTCATTGGGTGGGAAGCTCACATCCAAGGGAAGAGATCGCAGTGACATCTGGTCACCCCAGGAGAGAAATCTCCCCATCAGTTCCCTGGTGATGAGCTCGGTGCTGGGCGTTCTCAGAGCCTTCCCAGACTTTCTCCGAGGTCGACACATCGTGATTCAGGCGGACAATTAGGTCACAGTGCATTGTGTAAACAAGCACGGGGTTGGAGGTTGGCAGGACGGGGATTTGCTGCAGCGATCACTGTGCAAAGAAACTCTGAATGTCTGGCAGTGGCACTTCAAAACACAGCCTAGCTATCAGCCTCCTACCTAGCAGAAACGCAAAACACGGTCACAGACGCCCTGAGCAGACAAGCAGCGAACCCCCACGAATGGTCAATCAGCAGCTCGATAACTCTTATTTCCATTAAGTGTATTTTATAATGGCATATTTTTCATTTTCCTCCAATACACACTACCCTGCTATGATTCAAATTGTTTTTTAACTGTTCTAATATATTGGAATAAATCAAGCCTTAAACTTTATCACAAGGTTTAAAGGACCTTGTTAGCAAGGCAGCTCGGCTAATACAGAGTACAATAGCTGAAGTCTTCACTCTTTCCCTTTTTATGACACTGAAACACCACTACTTTTGTTTCTCTTTTGAAACACTAGAAAGTAGTCACATAATTACAGCTTGGGGACAAAACACTTTCATCCTGATATGCTCCAAATGTAGCTACAAAGCAAACTACTCCATGCTGCGTGCCCCATCAGAGCACAATGCTTTTAACAACAGTACAGTCCGCTTTATTTAAAAAAACTCTTCTGTTCCCAGATTGGACAAACAAAAGAGTTACTCAGATGTACAAATCAAGGAAGCTGTGTTTAGCAAGGTTATTTATTGTTAACCCTTTCCAAAACGGTGCCATTCCAGTTGAAGTGATAGGGAAAAAAAGACTTTAAATGTTTCCACTCTTACCTTCCATGGTGTTAACTTCCATAACTATTTCTGAGTTCTTTCTGGGAAGCTTGGTAGGGGTGCAGATTTCATTTGGGCTGGAGTATGTAAAATGAAAAGGGCATTACATTCATGTGTTTCAGAAATGAATCTAACTTTTTATTCTTCAAAATATTTAGCTGGCCCATTAAGTAAATAGATCAGCGACCAGTGGCTCCAGAACTGTTTAAAGCAAAGAGGTTGTCCCTGGGGTTTTAATACATTCCTTTATAATATTGTGTACTTAGTGTGGGTCAGTATCCTGGAGTCTTTCACTGTGCTGCAGCTTTTGGGGGGAACCTAAAACCGTAAGGACCAACTCCACTCAAACTGCCGAATTGCTTCCGGTTTTCACCTGCAGCGGTAATTCAAGTCGGTATCATACTCAGACCCAGTTACAAGTACCCTGAAAGACTTACAAATCTCCCAGGAGTATTAAGGTTTTAACACAAACGTAAACGAAGAAACCTTCATGCTCTATGCGGTCGGTCTCTGGGTCTTGTATCGGTTTCTTGCTAGCAGAGAGCTGGCGTAGGGCTCCTCGATTGTGTGGGCCAGTTTTTATGGTTGTTTTTTTTCCCCAAATGTTGTTTTCCTGAGAACCATACCTAAAACTGCATTCCCTAAGCCGTGCTGGTATAATTTTAGAGGTGTGTTTTCTAAAGGAGAGTGTGTATCATAGTTCATCACCGTTCTCCAAGGCAGCCCTTAGTTTCTGGTTTGTTTCAGAATGGTTTAACTGGAGTGTGGGAAAGGTGTTTGTATGATGGGTGTGCTTGCAACCTCAGTTACTTAGGAAGCAAATAGTCTCCCTTGCTCCTTCTTATTGCTAGTACTTGTTAATGTCAATAAAAATCATACTGCTCTAGACAGTCTCACTACGACAGTGTTACTTCACATGGGTATTTTACATATCAAAAGCCACAGAACAAAAAAGTAATTTGTATTTGTAAAGGGTTTGTTGTAAATATGATTTACGGACAACATTTCTCAATTGTTATTGTAGCAGTTTGGTAGGCTTCCCCTACGCTCTCCTGCGGGTTATTCATGTGCTATTCTATAACGAGAAATTTGGCAGATCTCATCTCTTTAGTGCATCCTCATGCCCACCAGGAGCTGGGGATCATGTTTTGCCTTGTTTACAGCTGACAGCATTATTATTCTCGTTAGGACCCTGCTTTCTTATCATAGTGTTGTGTTAAGCGAGCCTTTTCCTCTCCGTTTGTATTTCCTAGCAGGGCTTTTCTTCCTTTATTGACAGTTTGTAAAAATATGCATTAATTTGGAGTTTAAAGCATGTATCATGGTGTCTCTTTGCTGTGTTTGCTTGAAGTTGATTAATGATAGAACCTCACTTGGGATCATCCTCTAGAGAGTTGTTTCACAGGTTCTGCATGTTAACTAGAGAAGCAGAACCCACAGCAAGCAATGATTAGCCCAGCCTCTATGAGCTCAGTGGTCTGACAGACCACTTTTTTGGTTTACAGATGCTTATTTCACTTATTTATTTGAAAATTGTTTCAGTCAACCCAGTATGTCAGTGGAGAGTACATTCTCTATACTGGTGAATCAAGGATATTTCAGAAAAAAGAGCACTTCTTTCAGGATGCTTTTCTTTAAAAGCAAATAATAGAGATGTATTTTTTATGCTTTTCCTCCTGGCAATCCTAGAAGTTTAATTTTCTTCTAAAATGTTTCTGCTTGCAGTCCTGAATACAGTCTTCTTACATAGAGAACTTGTTCAATGATCCTTTTTTCTTTTCTTAGGCACCCTGTGCATGTCAAAGAAGAACCAATAGATCCAGATGAGACTGAAGGTCCACTATCCCTAGTGACAACAGCCAATCACAGTCCAGATTTCGATCATGACAGAGATTATGAAGATGAACCTGGAAATGAGGACATGGAATGAATATCTGATGTCCTCGCCCTGAGAATGAAGATTGGAAAAACATGTCAAAGTTAGCTGTGAAATCTCTCCATTATTGTACAGTCTGGAGGATTTTCACTCCATTTTGACAACTATGAAATGTGTTAACTCTTAGTGCCATCAAGTATCCCATTTGGGAGTATTTTTGATTTTTCTACTTTTTGTTGAAAAAAGGAATTTGTACTCTGTGCATTGGATGGACTTGTTTGGTACTTGGGATTTTCCTCTCTTACAGTCAACATCAGTGTTGTAAATTTGTTAAACTGATTCGCCTATTCACATTTAGCAGCAGACTTTGGGCTGCAGTCCTGCTAATTACGGACACTGAGGACATCAAACTGAGCATGTACACCTAAACTGCAGATCAAGTCTTTGCCCAGATTTTAAGGATTCCAATGGACAACATATTTGCACAGTACTGCATGTTGAATATCACTGCCTTTACTCCATTTTGGTTTTTTTGCTTCTATTTGGGTTGGGGAAGGCTTTCGTGTGTGTACTGGGGGGAGGGGTCAGTGGGTTAAAGAATAATTATCCCAAACTTTTTAATGTATTGCTTTTTTTTTTTAAAGCTTCTACTATACCATTTTAAGTTCTGACCTCAGGCCTCAACTTTGGCCCAGGGCCTCCTTGAGGCTTAATGTTTTCTGTACTTTGTGATGAATGTTAATAGGTGTTTTTATTATACAAAGCTGAATGTCATTTTATTGTTCGCAGTTTTCTGTCATTCATTCCAGTTTCTTCAGGTGTCTCCATGTTTTCTCTAAGATAAATGAAGAAAACATTCCATTTTGGTCTTTTTTGACACGGTCCCAAATGTTGCACTCTATACAGTGAAGGCCCTCCAATGTAAAAGGATGAAGTACTGCAAGAATGGGAATGAATGACAGAGAAAATTTCAAAACACAGGAGAAAGAAAGGCAGATTCATTCCACAAAGCAGTATTTGGGAATTTTGTTTTGGGGCAGCAACGGTGAATATCAGCAGTTGCCACAATGTCAACAGCACAGCAAAACATGCAGCACCAAAAGATTCCGCTTTATTAGAGAATCATTAATACTACAGGGGCAGTCTCTCAGTTGTTTGACATGAATTGATTGGGGCCAACACATCTTTGAAATATCTGCGATGATGAAGGTGGTGAGCAATATGAGTTATTTTACAATTAGTTGCAAAGTTCTGGAAAAGATAACCTCATTAGATGATGTTTCTGTGAGTGGTGACGTTACTCGGTTAACTGCTTGGTGGCATTAATCTGTTTGAATGCAAATTAGATTTCAGATTGAACTTGTTATGGGAGTTAATAAGGACTGAGCCCAGTAATGCTAACGTGTCATTAATTTCAACTGTACAAATTCTGTTCTGCAGTTAAGTTTGTTATGTAATATTACACCAACCAGTATCAAACCCTAACAGTAGAAGACATGAGTAGAGGAGGATGAGGCACCTGGACTTGCCTTGCAAGTCTGGAGATTTTTGAAGCAAACATTGCATACAGAAAGCGGTCATTCTAGGTCAGTACACCTCAGTCGCAAAACACCTAAACACCTTCATTCTGCAACCACTTTTCTGTCATTTATTTATGTAGGATTGTAGCTTTTTTATTTTAGTTTGAGAGCCTTTCAGAGCTTAATTTATATTCTTTGTACCTTTTTTTCTAAAATTACCAAAGATATTACACAAAGGTAAATTATGTTCTCTGTTATATGCTTTATCTTATGAAGCCAAATATCCTCTTATTGTTGATCAAAGGAGGTGAAAGAATTTAGAAGGAAATGACAAGATATGGGCTAATGCTAACCTGAGACAACTGCTCCTTTATTATGTAGTAAATTTAGGCCAAGTAGATGACTGAACCAAAGTTGTTACTTTTTTTGTGTACTTTTACAGTGACCAAAACTCAATACTGTAGAGCAGAGATTACAGGGGTGGGAGAATAACTAGAGAACAGTATTAAAAGAGGTGCAGAAGGGGAAGTAGCATTCGATGAACACAAAAAAAGTGAATGTATGTTACAGGCAATTAGCATATCAGATAAAGGAGACAGTTTAGTAAGACTTAGAGAGAACAGAAAAGCTTCCACAATTGAACTGGACCACATAATAGTATTTCTAGATTAAATTTGTATGACTTTTGTTTTATAGATTGCGTGCCACTTTTTTTTTAAAGGATTGTACAATGATCACTTCTTTTGTTTTGGTTTCTCGTGGCACATTTCCTTGTTTTTGGGCTAGGTTTCGGTCAGCATTTTTCATAAAGAAATAACACTCCTGTCCACTCATAAGCTTGGTATAAGAAACTTTATTGGCAGTTACTTTTCAAAGCTCAACTATGCTTTCTGTACAAAGGGCAGTCTGTGGTCATTTGAAACATTAAAAAAAAAAACTATCCAGGCAGCTTCATGATGTACAGGTAGTAGCCAGATGGGATCATGAGAAGTGTGCTTCGAAACTGAGTGGTTTGCTGGTTAGTTCGGTATTCAAAGAGGATAAAAATCTGGTAGATTAGTTCATTCTCAGCATGTGTAGCTAGACATGAGTAAAGATAACAGCATGAGAAACTGTTAGTACCATACCTCAGTTCAAACCTTTAGGGAATGATTAAATAAAAATACATTTCACTCAGTTGCACTTAGTTGTATGTCTTGCATGCTTAGTCTAAAGACTGTAGCAAAGAAAAAAAAAGAAAAAGAAATAAAAAATTAGATTTTACATATCTTGCAGGTGTCACAGCCTTGCAGAAGAACCAACTGAAAATCTCAGGCTTTACATCAAGCAAACTTCACTATGATTTTTATGATTCAGATTCCATATCCCTTTGGATATACAGTTGCTTCTTTAGGGTGGGGTTTATTATGTTGTACATATATATCCCAATGTGTCTGTGTGAGCCTTTGTCTTTTTCGGGGAGGGAAGAGGGAGGAGGGAGGTTCTTTTTTTAGATATTGTTCCTAAAAAGGAATAAATGCATACACCTGTTTGTCAAACACCTTTGCTTTTTGTGCAACTGCTTTATATTAACTATACTAAAAATAGCTTTGAAAAAAAACTACTGTATGTAATGGAATTGCAGAATTTGCTGCACATGTATTTTATTTAGTTATCCTTGCTTTAAGAATATTGGATGACATTTCCTGACATGTGGGAGAAGATCCCTGACTTTTTTTTGCTTTAAAATTGTAACATAGTTGACTGATTTTTTTTTCCTGTTATCATCGATCGAAGCAGTTTTTGTGTACAGTTTTTGTGTTAAGCTGTTTTTTTGATACTTTCCCACTCCATGTGTTATCTTACCACTACCTGTGGTAGACTGTCTTAAACAATTTCATAAATTTGAAAAGGAAAAAAAGTTGTTTAAAATGTTTTCTCCTGCTGCAGTAAATATTTTGCATGATGAAATTCCAGGGTCACTCTTTCAAAAGTTTATCAGTGAAGTAGTGATTAATAATGGGGAGTGTCAAACTATTGAACTTTTGTATAAAAAAAAAAACTTTACAAGGTGCCAAGATGTAAAGACAATTTGTTACATGTTTTTTTTTTTTCTCAAAGAAAAGCGTACATTATGAAATTAGTACCATGTATCAGGTAAAACGCTGTCAGGAATGAGAGTCACAGCCTTCCGTGTTCACAAAGTTTGTAAATGTAAAACCTGTTAGGCTTCTGCATTCAACTAGCAGTAAAATGAAATATCAAGGCTTATGCAGAGAATAGCGATCCCTCAAGGAAATGATTCTGCCACCCAGTTACCAATAAGCTGAGATCCAATATGGGGAAACCTATGATTCTTAACCTAAAAATATTGCATAAATCACTAGAATTTATTTTATCAAAAATAAATAAAAATTGTGGAAAAATTGGAACTCCTACAGTTTTCAGATTGCAGATGAGCTGTATTCTTTATAACTCAAACGATGTTTTTAAAATGAGTTTGGATGGCTTTGGTATCCTTTAGTTAATGTATTCATATGGAGTTTGGGGATGTTTGGAACTAATTAGGTTTCTTTGCTCAAGAATCAAATTTGCAGATGAAATGGCATTTTTGTAGGCCTCACTGGATAGAGGTTCACAAAATATCTTCTACCCATAAGCCTTGATGAAAATGGTACAGTCCAGACTGTTAGCATGGTGCTTCGTGTGTATGTGCTGCCAGTAACGAGATTTTTTTCTTTATAAGGCATAAAAGAAACTCATTCCTTACATCAACTGTAATTCCATCATTCCATGTCTGTTGATACAGACAATAAAAAAAAGTTGTGTAGTCAGTACTAATTACTGACATTATAGCATTCTCAAATGCAATAAAAAATTTGCTGGTTGTTCACACTGGTAGTACAAGTTGCCATAGCCTAAGTTTTTTTTTTTTCCTTGTTTGGTTGTTTCCTGATCTGCTGCTTTGCGTTTTGTCTCTCTGCATCAGGCTTATCAGTGGTTGCTTCAGCTTCTGCGTTAAAATCAATCGTAACGAAAAGCCTGTGGTTCTCATAGGTGTCTGTAGATCCTCACCATAGTCATTTAACTTGTGTGAGATTCAAAGTGAAAGGGTCTTATAGAACTTAAACACAGACTGCTTTTCTCTTGAGTGAGCACACACTTATTTCCTTCATCAAATTATATAAAGAAAAATAAAATGTTTAATAACTAGCATTAGTAGCAAACTAAAATTTCAGAGGAAAGCGATTTCATGAATAATTCATTAAAATTTCACATCTGCAAGATTAGTCATCCAAATAAAATGCTAATGTCGAAAACATGCACTGTCTATAATATTCTCATCAAGAAATCTTTTTGCATATAATGATAAATGCTTAGATTAGAACAAATGATTTTATAAAAATATTCTATCATAAAATTACCCTGGATGACTACTTAGAGAGGGGAAAAGAGGCATTATAGTTACTAAATACCACATCAAAATTGGCTTAAGCCTGAAATTTTAAGTATCCTTTGAAAAAAATTTCTCTTTTCTCTCTTTTTCATATCGTGGTACAGTTTTTAGCAAAACTTTTATTAAACACAGATCTATCACTGTATTCAAACACAAAGCTGCTGTTTCTAAAATGCACTACCTTAAATAAGCAATTATCATATGAACCTAAAATGTCAGTTCCTACACCCACACACACAAATACACTGTGTCCAAATATGTCTTTTATGTGGCTAGAAAATTTATTCACATTACACATTTGCCCTCTCCTTTCTGACAGAAGATGCCCTTCACCACTGTTAATATTTACAACTGAAAAAAGACTACGCTGTCTGAATTCCTACAGCATTCTTTAGCTTTGCACACTCGCAAACTCATCCCCCCAATCCAACTGTGAACTAGCATCAGTCCTCCTTGCATTACACCAAAATCTGGGAACCTGCCACTTGGAAGCAGCTAAGCAAAGTTTTTCATCTATAAAACCCCCTTGCTTTATTTGGTATGAAAGGAAAAAATTGGTTTCCGATCCCTAAATACCACCGTCTCACTGTTAATAGACAAGTCTTTCGTATGGCCATCGGCAGCCAGGATTCTCTGAAATGCCAAATTTAATCAGGTATACTGTTTTCACCACATATAATTGATGTGTTTCATTGAATATAAAGAGGAATTCAGATAAATACTGTGATGAATTATCCTTGGTTTCTCCTTGCTGAAGAATATCAAGTATACTACCAGGCATTTTGAAAATGTAGCTAAAAGGGAGCTTGATTCAGCTTCAGGGTTATGTTTCCCAATTGTTAGTAAGTGATAAAGTGGCATCAAATTCATAAGATCATTGTGCTTTTTTAAACGTTGACATTTAGTTTAAGGAGTATAAACACATAGACTAATTCCACATTATTGAAACTAATTATTTTCATAAGTTAGTACTATTAGCCACAGCAAAAAACAAACAACAAAACAAAGTATAATTAATCCTCCTTGACCTATTAATCAGGCTCAGTCTTCATGGATGATGGTACATGTTTATGTATAGTGTGTTAATCAGGACTTATCTTTCATCTTGGTTGTAATGATGTCAAATATAAGTACTCTCCATTCTAATACCCTAAGTTGGTTTTTATATAAAGCACTTTCCAGAACAAATTCATAGACGTGCTAAGAGGGTTTAAGGAGGAATTCAGGGTGGTGGCAAATTCAGCACAGTACCAAAACAATGGATCACTTTAGTAAAATAATTGAATGGGAAACCTAAAAACTACACTTGTGATTTTTTTTTCCTGTTATATTCTATTTTGAAGCAGTTCACCAAACTGAAGACTTTTAGAAATGGTGAACTGCTTGACGACAGTGAGCAAGAGGCTACACCTTCTCCATGGTGCCTTTTTAAGCCTGTGTTTGTTCCTGTCCCTATCCCCCAAATGAGAGCAGTTTGTCATTCAGTGCTTAATGCCAAAAAATGTTCATTTGAAAGGATTAAAATACCATTTCTGTGTGTATACAAGCAGTATAGAATACCGAGTGGGAAAAACAAGCTGCAAGTTATAATGTTAATTTGAAGGTAACCGGCCTTTCAAGAATTAATTTCAGCCAAAGCAATAATCATTATTTACCAGAGTTTGACATTTTTATCACTCATCATATTAGCAAATTTCCATTGAAAATGCTAAAATGGTTCGTCATAAGGCAGATAACTGCTTTAGCTGTAAAAATGACCAACACAAGTGCCTGTACTCACACATTAAATTATACTGTAATTAATAAAGACAGTTAAACTGTCTACTAGCAACAGCAATTTAGGTAACCACATTTGATCGGCTATAAATTGTAACTACATTAAAATTCCAGAAATATTAGCTATATGGATTACTTGATGGAAATAGGTGCTGATCACCAACACTCCTTTTTTACAACGGAAGCACAGGTCATGTTGGCCACAAAACCATGGGCGCAGATCAAGCATGAGCACTTTTAATCTTGTGAAACAAGCAATTACAAAGAGTTGCATCGATTTGTTAAAAAGCTTTAGGTGACATAAATTGTTTGCTGTTTAGCTTATTGCTCTGATACATAAATGTCACTGAGTATAATATTAATTAGGGTCATGGAACAACAAGGGTCAGTTGATATGGCTTACAATCAAGGATGTGTCAGTCTTCTTTTGTGAACACTATAAGAGGCAACACTAAAAACTAAATAGGCTTTCTAGACAAGCTCTTTAAGCCTCGATTTCATGGAGTGACACAGAAAGAAAAGGACACTTTCTCATTGTAACTTTATGGCTTAAAATGAGTGGCAATGTTTTAAGACTCACTTTCTGCCATTTGACATAAAATTCCACATTTAAAAATACAGTCTCAATAAAATAAAATCATGTTTACCAAAGCTTTTTATTCTCAAAGACTAACACTTTTCCCCCCTTAGTTTATGGAAAGTGTACTTCTTTTCTAGTGTATGTTTCTACACTTAGAAATATTTTTAATAGGTTGTACAGGTTATTTACTTAAACATAAATCAAATCTCATATGAGTGGTTTCTTTAGATTGGCATAAAACATAGAAAAATACAGTTAGATACTGAAAAATCTGGAGAAAATTTATTACATCTAACTTTTTACTGTAATAGAATATTAATGTAACCCAATGCTCATTCCCCATTAAGTTGATCCTTTTTTAATACACATATGCTTTTTATTATTTTGCACACAGGGAAAAATTCCACATTCATAGATTTTCCAACCAGCCAGGAATGTTTCTGGCAAAAGGATACTAAGAAATTTTGAACTAAAGAGAGACAGACACCATCTATGATAAGGAGTGGTTCCACCACGCCTCAAACTAAAGCAAAGCTAGTAAGACAGCGTAAGGTAAAAGCCCTGGCTCAAAGTCCTGGGAAAAATCAGTAGAAACAATTACACTTTACAGCCCTCCTTACTGCCACTACGCCTCTATTGCCTAGATGAAAGTGTTTGATTTGCAGCATAAAAGATGCATTAATTACTACTTGAATTTTTAAAGCTATTTTGCAGACTCAAAGGGATAGATAAAGCAGTGAATTAAACCTCTAATAAAATTGTAAAAATATTTCAGGAAGTTTACCAGTGTTATGATTTAGGGAGATATTCGAGCGTACTTACTGAATAAAGCTGTAGGAGTTTTCAAGGCTGAGTTTGAAGGAAGGTGTTAAAATTGCACAGAAGAATTTGTGTCTCTTTTTTCACGTTTACCAATATTTTAATTTTGGACTCTAACCTTCACATTTTTAGCAAAAGTAAAACTTCACATGCCTAATCAATGACAGCCATGGGAGAAGCCAAGGAACAAGCTCCACAAACATGTCACTAGTCCAAGTGCTTCAGAAAATTAAACAATATAGCTTCTCCCCTCAGGAACCTCAAAGTCTAAAAAGAGTCAACAAAAGTGGCCTATATAAAGCCAGACCTATTCTTGAAAAATTACAACTACTCCTTACTATTTTCCTACATTTCACTTGACCTGTTTCCACAACTGAGTTTGGGCTCGGACCAGTTAGGTGAGGAAAAAAGTCATGTCCTAAAGGTGTTTTGTTGGGGGTTTTTTGCTACAAAAGGTTTTTTTCCCAATGTCAGCTGTCATCAAGTTAATGGTGTCAGCTCACTGTGTCATGAATAGGCCGAGTCCTTGAATAAAAAGTGAGCTGGGAAATGGAAGTTTAATCCAGTGACCCCCTACTGTCCCAAAATGACCAAGCCCTAGTTAAGGACTATGGGTCATAAATTCCTCAGGGAGTTGGGGTTTTCTGGGAAGAAATGAATTCTGGCTAATGGGAGCGCTAGAAATTAGTCAATCCTGGGTCAGGAGAGAGAGAGCTTTTTTATGACTAGGCCACTCATTCTCTCTCTGCCTTGCAACATAGCCTAACCAAGCAGGTTTTAGTGTGAAAAACTAGAAGCTTGTTGCCTATTATTACTGAGTTGTCTTATATTAGAAGAGTGGGTCTTTTATTGTCTTTGATATGCAAAGTGTATTAAGTGCACCACTGAGATAACATCCCACATTGATCTCAGCTTTTTTTTTTTCCAGTAACTTTTCTTTTTTAGAAAACTTTTCTAGAAAATAAATTTGCAATTAAAACAATTAAAACTGATTTCCTTCCTTGCTCCATCGAACCTATATTATGGGTGAGGAGATCATGACAATCTTCTTCAATACAATGTCCAAATAGCATCTAACATCTTTTTTATGCTACCTTGGTCTACTAGATTTGTGAGTCTCTATGACCTCTACCTTTCTTTTACTTCCGTTAGAGAAAACAGGATCCAGTACAGGATAGCACCCTGGAGACATGACTAACATTTTGGGAGCACATTCTCCTGGTATCGGTAGGTTGTCCTGATAGACATCTCTAGCCCTGTCTCTCCTCTACCCTCCTGCCATCCTAGGTGTTACGCCTGGACATTTTCCAGGTTTCAGGGAGGCTGGTGATGAAAAGGGTGAGGTGATGTGGGGCATGTTGGAAGCTACCAACACCTCTAGAGTATTCAATCAACCAATCAATTAATCCCCACTCTGCCAATTGCTTGCTGTGTGACCTTAGGCAAGTCATTTAACTTCTTTAGGCCTCAGTTTCCTCAACTGTAGAATGGGGATTAAATCCCACTCCTCCTTACATAGACTGTGATCCCAAAGTGGGGCAGGGACTGTAGCCAACCTGATTAATTTGTATTTATTCCAGTGCTTAGAACAGTGTTTGGCACATAGTTGCACTTAACAAATATCATAAAAATAGTGATAATGGTATTTATTTAATGCTTACTGTGTGCAGAGCATTTGGGAGAGTACAGTGAAACACAGTTGGCAGACATGTTGCCTGCCCACAATGTGCTTACAGTCTAGAGGGGGAAATGGACATTAATATAAATAAATACTTTTTAATATATGATTTAAAAATATGTAAATAAGTGCTGTGGGATTGAGGGTGGGCCTAAAGGTCACAGATCCAAGTGTAGCCCTTATAGCTGGTTTCCTCTGTCCTCCTTGCTTTTAGTTGCCCCATTTCAGCTCACCATACAGCAACCATGTGGGCATGTTACTGTCATCCATTCTTCTCTCGTGTCCTACCACGTGGAGCTGGTTTAAGATATTTGTTAGGCACTTACTATGTGCTGGGCACTGTACTAAGCACTGGAGTGAATACAAACAAATCGGGTTGGACATAGTCCCTGTCCCCTCTGGGGCTCACAGTCTCAATCCCCATTTTACAGATGAGGTAGCTGGGGCCCAAAGAAGTGAAGTGACTTACCCAAGGTCACACAGCAGACAAGTGGAGGAGCCAGGATTAGAACCCATGACTTTCTGACTCCCAGGCCTGTGCTCTATCTACTACGCCATGCTGCTTCTCTTTGTTCCAGGACTATGTTAGTTGTTATTCCACCTTGCCACTTAATGTTGACTATATCCTGTTTGGGATGCTAACAGAGCTGTTGTCAGAGTTGGTTATGACATTTTTGGTGGTGCCAGGTCTTACACTCCTTTATAAGCTTAGACAACACTACAACTCTGTAGACCTTCATTTTGACCTGAAGCCACATTGCTCCCTCATTCCATCTGATTGCCTGGCAGTAGATCATGAGGAGCAGGATAGAGTAGTGACTAGAGCATGAGCCTGGGCATCAGAAGGTCATGAGTTCTAATCCCTGCTCTGCCGCTTGCCTGCTGTGTGATCTTGGGTAAGTCATTTAACTTCTCTGGGCCTCAGTTACCTCATCTGTAAAATTGGCACCTATTTGTGTTAATTACTAGGACATGAGAGAAGAATGGATGACAGTAACATGACCACATGGTTGCTCTATGGCGAGCTGAAACGGGGCAACTAAAAGCAAGGAGAAGAGAGGAAACCAGCTATAAGGGCTACACTTGGATCTGTGGGATGTGGGATGGGGTCTGTGTCCAACCTGATTTGCTTGTATCGACCCCAGCACTTAGTACAGTGCCTGGCACATAGTAACTGCTTAACAAATACCATAATTAATCATTATATGTGAAGGATGAATAGCGGGGCAGATTGAACTCCAAACTATTGGTCTAGGTCCCTACCTTTCCTCCTTCCCAGAAAAGTAAAGTTTTTGTGAGCAGAGTGAAAGCTCAAAACAGGGTGAGCTGGTTTCGGGGGTGGATATTAGCACTTCATCTGGTTAACAACTTCTCTTACCTTCAACTCCCTATTTATCTTGAATTCCATGTTGCTGCAAGTACTACTAATAGTAGTGGTGGGGAGGATATCTGGATCAATTAATGTTAAAAAGGAAAGGACTAACATTAAAATAAAAGGCCTTTTTTGCATTATAAACTGTGTTTCCATGGCCAAGTTAGACATTCATTTCCTAGGAGGCAGGAAGGGGGTTGAAGGTATGAAATGTTGCTAACCAGATAAAGTGCTGATATCCAGCCCCCAAACTAGTTCACCCTGCTTTAAGCTTACAGTCCACCAAGTAAACCTTTACTATCCTGGAGAGTAGGAAAAGTAGGGACCGAGGTCAGTGGTTTGATGTTTAATCTACCACGTTACTCATCCTTTACAATGATCTATTTTCTGGCAGTCAGATCGACTGAGGTGAAAGTGCATCAGGGTAGCTCTCCAGTAAGTAAGCACAGCAAGGCTACCACCTGGTCCAAATGCACCTTGGACCCTGCATTTTGTGTCTGTTTAGGGGACTGGGGTTGAGGAGGGGATGGTAGAAACCGTCCTCTTCCGGTCCTTGCAGACAAGGACAGTTGGGGCTGGGCCAGCTATTTGACTCACGGGGAGTCCTCAGAGGGAGCAGAAGTCACTAGCACCCTCACTGGGATAGAGTGGCATTTACTGATGGGCCTCTCAGGCAATGGTATTTACTGAGCACTTAATATGTGCAGAGTACTGTACTAAGCGCTTTGGGACAGTGCAATACAATAATATAACAGACACTTTCCCTGAGATTGTAGTCTAGAAAGGGAGACAGACAATATAAATAAATTGCAGAGATATACCTAAGTGCTGTGGATCTGGGAGGAGGGATGAATGAAGGGAGCAAGTCACGGTGATGCAGAAGGGAGTGGAAAAGGAAAAAAGGTCTTAGTCAGGGAAGGCCTCTTGGTGGAGTTGTGCCTTCAATAAGGCTTTGAAGGGGGAGAAAGTAATTGCCAGATATGAAGAGGGAGGGCATTCCAGGCCAGATGCAGGACATAGACGAGTGGTTGGCTGGGAGGTAGATAAGACTGAGGTTCAGTGAGAAGGTTAGCATTAGAAGAGTGAGGTGTGTGGGCTGCATTGTAGTAGGAGAGTAGCGAGGTGAGGTAGGAAGGGGCAAGGAAGGACCTCTCTTCCCCCCTGCTCCATGCTTCCCCCTGTGCCTTGCTGGAGTAGGGGAAGAAAAAGAGTGATAGAGAGTTCCCCTCTTCCCTCCAGGCATAGTGAAATTATAAGGAAACACGCATACAAGCGCAAACACACACACCCGTCAGACATTCCAGTTCAACTAATTGTCAAACTGACTGAACACCAAACCCACTTTTCCCCTCTTTATTCACATATCTTTTTAATGACCACCCCCAACCAAGAAATCAATGAGCTACCTCCAGGAAGCACTAAGATGAAGAGCTAGGGAGCAGGGTCGGTGATTGGCACCTATTTGTGTTAATTACTAGTCCCTTGGGTGGGTTAACTGAGAAAAAGGAAGAGGAGTTGGAGACAGAGTCAGTGGATATTGGCTTGGGAGAGTACAGACAACAATAAACAGACACATTTCCTGTCCACAACTCCAGAACAAGCAGATTCCTCTCTCAAGCTGACCATTCCCCCAATTTAATGAGCAGCGTCACCTTTAAGAGCCAGACACACTAGCCTCAATTGCCTTGTGATGGCTCTTTTAGGAACGTCTATTTAGAAGACCATCTTCATAATGGCCCAGGCAGCAGCTATGTTGGTAAGGAGTAGTAGTAACAACGTATTAAGTGCCAGTATTATCTGACAGTAGAATGAAGTAGAGGCTAAAGAAAGGAGAGACAGGAGGCAACGTGGTCAACAAGGAGGCTGATGTAGTAGTCAAGTGGGGGCATGACAAGTGCCCAGACCAGAGTGGTGGCAGTTTGTATGGAGAGGAAAAGGCAGATCCTGGAAATGTTGTGGAGGAAAAACTGATAGCTTGTTGTGGGCAGGATATATGTTTGCCAGCTCTGTTGTACTCTCCCAAGAGTTTAGTACAATGCTCTGCACATAGTAAGCACTCAGTAACTACCCTTGATGATGATGATGACAGATGTGATAGTTGACTATGGGGGTGTAAATAAAGGGAGGAGTCAAGGAGGATGGTGACATGGGTTTGGGACACAGAGAAGATGGTGGTTTCAATTTTCTGGGAAATTTGGGAAATTGCAGGAAAGGAGAAAGGTCAGGGCTTGTGAGGGAGATTTGGGAGGTAGTCACATAGAGGTGGTCCTTGAAGTTATGGGAGCAGATGAGTTCTTCAAGGGAGTAAGTGTAGATTGAGAAGAGAAGAGAACACCCGTAGATTAGGAGTGGGAGGCAGAGGTAGAGCCAGTGGATAGGCCTGAGAGATAAGAGGAGAACCAAGAGAGGACTATGAAAACAAGGTTGGATTGTATTTCCAAGGGTGTGGTCCCCAGTGTCATAGGCAGCCAAGAAATCGAGGAGGATTAAGATGGAATGGTGTCCTTTAATATTGGCAAGAAGGAAGTCAGCATCTTTGGAAGAGGTAGCTCAGTGAAGTGAAGGGAGGAGAAATCAGATCGCAGAGGGTCAAGAAGGGAATTAGAAGAGAGGAAGTGGAGGCCAGACTTTGAATAGGACTGGGAACTGGAATAAGGCATCGCTAAAGTCTGTCTTATCCTTTCCATCCAAACCACTACTGCATTAGTCCAAGCATTTATCCTATCCTGCCTTGATTATGGCATTAGCCTCTTCGGTGACTTCCTTGCCTCCTGTCTCTCCCCACTTTCCCCTTACTTCACTCTGCTGTTCAGATCACTTTTTACGAAACCATTCAGTCCTTGTTTCTTCAAACCTCAAGAACTTCCAGTGGTTGTCCAGGCACCTCTGCATCAAACAGAAACTCCTTACCATTAGCTTCATACATATAGCTAATATGTACAAGATAACTGTTTTGAGAGCCAATCATAAAGTTCCCTGGTTTGAACATTTGCAAATAGTTTAAAAGTTACTAATTTTAAAATTTTGATAAAGATCAGGGATTAGGTTGCTCACGGCAAAGTTCATTCCCACTCACAAGTCCTTAATTATGAAAACTGCATAACCCATTTCCTTTGGTGTGCAAAAAGGTGTGTAATTAAACCATCAACATAATACCTATCTACATGTAAAACCTGCACTTATGAACTTTAACTGCTGAATAAAAACTCCTATTACATGACCATTAAGTATTATGAATAAAGCAAGTCATAGTAGTACTTGATTAATTTTTATGCACTAAGTGTTGTGTTTAGCAGATATTTGATTTCCGCGGCTCTCCTTTCGAGCAGTTTGGTGGATTTCAAATAGTAATGACACTACAATAGGAAAAAAAATGTTTTGCCGCTATTACTGGTGGTTATTATGGCACATGAAGCTACCCCACTGTTACTAAAACATGTTATAGACATGGGTAATGTGGAAAGGTTTAATCTACAACGATTTCTTAAAAGTCCAAATAAAGCACAGCATCACAGCTAGGGACTATCCCTGTGTTTACATGATGCAGTAAAGATGATCAGTCCCCCTTTGAATTTTCCACATTTGCATCATAGGTAAATTCCGCTGGGCAGAGAACAACGGTTGTGTTGTTGTGGTCAGGGAATATGTCTTTTATGTTGTTATATTCTACTCTCCCTTAGTACAACTGTCTGCCCATAGTGCTCAATTAGTGCTCAGTAAATACAATTGATTGATATCTACCAACTCTGTTACTCTCCCAAATGCTTGGTACTGTGCTCTGCACACTCTATAAATTCTAGTAATAATGTTGGTATTTGTTAAGCGCTTACCATGTGCAGAGTAGTGTTCTAAGCACTGGGGTAGATTTACAGGATAATCAGGTTGTCCCACATGAGGCTCACAGTCTTAATCCCCATTTTGCAGATGAGGTAACTGAGGCACAGAGAAGTTAAGTGACTTGCCCACAGTCACACAGCTGACAAGTGGCAGAGCCGGGATTCGAACCCATGACCTCTGACTCCCAAGCCCGTGCTCTTTCCACTGAGCCATACTGCTTAGTACGATTGCCAGTGGCTTCATCTTCTAGTACTTAAGTCACTATATAAGGATTGTCTGGCACCCATGGAATAATGATCTGTTAAGTGTCACCTGAGGACAGCTGTGAAGATCAGGTTGCAATTCTCCTTCCCAAAGTGTAGACTAAAATAAATAGAAATACATTTGATTGTTAAGATAGTCAATAGGGAATGACTTGATGATGGCTGACTTCAAGTGGATGACATGGTAGGGGAAAAAGAAGGGAAAAATGAGATGCTGGAAAGAGGGAAGAAGGGGTGGCTTTTGTTTGAGATCCTGGCACCATGCCAATCTTCACCCTGCTCTTTGCCAGCTCACCTGCTACCCACACCTTTCTGACCTGTTGAAACCTCTAATGGTCAGGTGTCTGTCTGCTTTGCCCCTGCTACCCCTGACCTGATTGGCTTTCTTCTCTACCCTGTTGGACCTGGCCTGGCCCACTGAGGAAGTACGGAGTGTGGTGGGAAGCAGTCGGCATGATCAGCTGCTACTTTGCTATCAGTGTCCTCCTGTCACTAGAGTCACTGGGAAGAATAGTGCTCATATGTTGGGACTCCCTTTCCCTCCCCCTACCAAGGAGAGGGTAGGGAGTGCTTACTGCTGTGCTCTGCACGCAGCAAGCGATCAATAAATACTGTTGATTAATTGATTGATTTATGCATGGGTTCACTTGGGCAGGAGGAGTCAAGACTGATGCTATGCAGTCAGGGTCCCAGGTCCATGGGGAGAATGGGGTCCACTGCCACCTGGAATTGGCATTGAGAAGGCCAAATTCTCCCACAGCTTCACCCCCACAGATTTTGGGGCAAGGTGGGCTGGTGTTGGAAAGGGAGTCAAGCTGTTGGCTCCACCTATTGCCCCTATTGCCCCTATTGCCCCAGAAGCAGTGAGGATTTTCCCACCTCCACTGGACTTCATAGTGGCCTGGAGCCTCCTTTAACCCTGGCATCTGACTCCAGCAGGGGCCACCCAGTGGGCCATCTCACCTCTGGCTCTGCCCAAATGCTGGAGGCAATGCTGGTCCTCCTAGGATGTTCCTTGTATCTGCTGCTCCTTGCCCGCTGGTGGCAGTGCCAATGGTGGCAGCAGAGGATAACTGAGATATTGTGGCAATAGACAGCCATTACCCTCTTCCTTCCCCTCTCTTCTTTTTCTCCACCACCATTCCCCTTCTCTGGCTCCTCCCTTTCCCCTTCTTTTTCCCCTTTCCAGTCACTCCATCCACCATCTTAGCACACGTGTGTATTTCCATATATTCATTTTTTAAATGATACTTATTAAGCACTTACTATGTGAGAAGCAGGTTGTACAGTCCTTGTCCCACATTCATTCATTCAATCATATTTATTGAGCGCTCACTCTGTGCAGAACACTGTACTAAGCACCTGGGAGAGTACAATACAACAATGAACAGACACATTCCTTGTCCACAAAGAATATTGGACTCACAGTCTAAGTAGGAGGGCGTAAGATTTATTTCCCACTTTACAAATGAGGAAACTGAGGCACAGAAAGGTTAGGTGACCTACCCAAGGTCACACAGTGGACAAGTGGTGGATGCAGGATGTCCTCTGAAGCATAGGCCCGTGCTCTTTCCCCTAGGCAGCACTGCTTCCCTCAATTTATTTCCCTGCTTTCCTATTCATTTGTTTGTTGTTTGCTTCTATTTATCATCAATACTTCTGGTCTTGCCCTTTAACCTATGGTATATTTAGCAATTTATGTCTGCTGGTCTCCCCCACTAGACTGTAAACTCTTTGAGGGCAGAGACTATATTTTTTCATCCTAGTATATGATCCCCAAGCACTGAATACAGCACTCTGCACACAGTAGGTATCAGTAACAGTGATTTAACCCAGTTTTTCCTTGGCTCCAGATCTGGCAGGGAGTTGCTTTGGGAATTTCCACTTGGATATCACTGCATGCCCCCCACCCCTGCTAAATTCAGTTTCACCCTCTGATCTGAGGTCACAGGCACCCCAGGTGTGGGCATTGAAGCATAATTTATTTATATTAACAGCTATCTCAGGTTAAGCTCGTTGTGGACAGGAAATGTGTCTGTTTATGGTTATATTGTACTCTCCCAAGTGCTTAGTACAGTGCTCTGCACACAGTAAGCACTCACTAAATACAACTGAATTAATCAATGAATGAGTGGCACTACTTAATAATAATAATAATGTTGGTATTTGTTAAGCGCTTACTATGTGCCGAGCACTGTTCTAAGCGCTGGGGTAGACATAGGGGAATCAGGTTGTCCCACGTGGGGCTCACAGTCTTAATCCCCATTTTACAGATGAGGGAACTGAGGCACAGAGAAGTTAAGTGACTTGCCCACAGTCACACAGCCGACAAGTGGCAGAGCTGGGATTCGAACTCATGAGCCCTGACTCCAAAGCCCATGCTCTTTCCACTGAGCCACGCTGCTTCTCAAAGAAAGTGAGAGAACTGGACAAGGCTGGAGAAACCTAGGGAGCCCACCCACCCAGCACACCCACTGTCCCAGATTCCTATAGCCTTATGCCTGGCTGCCATTAGGGTAATCCCTGCTTGTTGTGAGCAGGGAACGTCTCTACCAACTCTGTTATATTGTTATATTGTACTTTCCCAAGTGCTTAGTATAGCCCTGTAGACTGTAACTCGTTGTGGGCAGGGGATATTTCTGTTATATTCTTATGTTGCACTCTCCCTAATGCCTAGTGCGGTGCTCTGCACACAATAAGCGCTCAATAAATATGATTGATTGACTGTCTGATAATATACGCTGAGCACCAACTCTGGAGACCACTGTACTAAGCACTAAGAAGAGTACAATACAGTTAGTAGAGACGATCTGTGTCTACTTCTCAAGTGTGTATTTTTTTCATTATTATTGGATTTGTTAAGCACTTACTATGTGTCAACCATTGTTCTAAGTACTCGGGTAGATGCAAGTTAATCTGGTTGCGCCATCTCCCTCCTATTATTATTACTAGAAATCTCTAGACTCATCTAAGGGGCTTTACCTGCCTCAAATATTTTAGCTAGTGAATTAGACTAGATCTGCTTCTGGGCTTAGAGTGTTGCATAAAGTAGGAGGGTCATATATCCCTGGAATTTTGCTACAATTCAGTGATCCATCTATTAGACTCTGAAAAAAACCCAAAACAAACAAACCCACAAAGGCTGATGAAAAAGGTCTGCTCTATATTTCAGCAGTTTGTTCTAATGTAGAATCACTGGAAAGGAACCATCTGGAAGAAAGTCTTTACCACCTCTAAAATAATGCCAGTAGGTCAAGTTCCTCTCCTCCTAACCTTCCTCCCTCTAAGGAAAAGGTTGAATTCAACTCTGATCCTCCAGTCCTGAGAATGTTCGTGTAACAGGTAAGCAGAGTAAACAGTACTGAATGAACACTTTCCAGTGCCTGGCACTTGAAGTGTGTTTTTAAAGGTTCAATTCTGTGATATTCTAGGTGTCATTATGTTTTATATTATATCACATCTGAGCTAGAATAGCAAGAGAAATGAATAGTCACAAGACAGCTCTCCTATAGATAGCTATTATCTTCTTGGAATAAAGAATGGTTAAGGTTGAGTGGAATGTCAGCAAACCTATAATTTTTCTAACCTGTTGGCTCTATGTGTTCTTCTTATCCACAAGCTACAACATCTGAGTTTTCTGCTTTCATTCCCTCTGTCATAGCAGCACTCAGACAATTCAGCACTCTCCTTAGCTGATGACCTGTCTGTGGTTAGTTACATATTCATGACATGATAAGTTTTCATTCCTGTTTTCACCTTCATCTTCATGAAAAGAATATTATACAAACACACAGATTCACGTTCATATCCATGTGTGCAAATATAGCTGGTACAACAGATATTTTACTGACATGCTCTCCCACCCAGAGTAAATGTGAAGATTGTCCCTTTCTACTTTGTCTCATTTGCAGGGTCTGGCACTATTTTCAATTTTACCTCTCCATTCTGTGGCCACTTGAAGCCTCTGCTTTAAGGGATAAACCTGTTTCTAATCGTCACACATCAGGTTGGTCTGTCTGCTCTTGGTGTCTCCCAGCCATCATTTTGATAATACTCTAAACTTGTTGACTTAGAAGAGTCTCCCAGAAGACTGAAATTGCTTTCAGACCCCAGTTTCTGGATTCCTTGTGGCATCCTCCAGCATGGCTGCTTTAGAAGAGGCTGAATGAGATAGGAGGGATCTGGTAGCTAACCCTGTTTTACTCCATCTTAACTCCTTTTCACATGGTTATGGAGAGAGCAAAGGAAATTAGAAATTTGCCTCAACCTTCCTGAATAGAGGCTGAAAAAGGCCAGATTAACAAAGGTCTGAACAGTAATCCTAGCAACAGATAGGCTACTTTTTGTTTTAGGATGAGCACAATCCTGAGCACAATAGGCACATATTTTCTGGCTGCTTGAATTACTTTTCCTTTTTCTTTTATCTAGGAAGCAGCAGCTGTTTAGTGGTGGTGGTGGTGGTGGAGGGCATCTGGTGGTGATGACTATCCTCAGTTCTCCTATAGCATGTGTTTTCACAATGTGTTTTTGAATAGAACACTGTTAGGGCAACAGGGAAGGTGTTTCTGACAACAAGCATCTATCTGGATAGAATGTGATGTGACGTTGGAAGAGATGGTTGGGCACGTGTATGTGGTATCAGACACGGGTGACCAATGTGGAGTTTTGCAAGTATATAACACTCACTTTATAGGGAAACAGGGCATGCTTTGGGAACATAATGGATATCTATGTGCATTTTTCTCTTCTGGGATCGATAATCAATAATAAAGGAACAAGTAGTCAAGAAGAACTCCAAAGATTAATGTTAGGAAGACTTGCTATGATGAGCCTGGAAAAAGTCATGCTGATGAAACATACTAATGTAACAATTGCCCCAAAAATGCAAATTGTCAATTCTGTGGTGTTTCCAGTGACAAAGTATGGATCCTAAAGCTGGACAGTGAAAAAACAGGATAGAAAGGGCATCGATTGTTTTGAAATGTGATGTTGGAGAAGGCTTTTGTGAATACCAGGGACTGCCCGAAAAACAAAAAAATGGATTTTGTAGCAAATTAAGCCAAAGTGATCTTTGGAAAGCCAAATGACTTGACATAGATTAGCATATTTTGGACTCATAATCAGGAGGACTAATTCTCTGGAGAAGACACTAATGCTAGGAAAAGTTCAGGGAAAAAGTGGAAGAGGCAGACCAGCAGCTAGATGGATAGAGACCATAATAACGATAAAGGAAGAACTTTTAGAAAGGTTACAGACTATGGAAGAAGACAGGAAATTCTGGATAAAATATATCCATAGAGTTGCTATGAATCAGAAACAACTTGACAGCTCTTAATAATAATATATATGTTTTTAAAAGTTTGATTTCATGCCCAAATGATTCCAGGGAGCAGTTTATGCAAAATTAATATTTCTACTTGTTTCACAACTTGAATTGAAATTCTGATCCAGTTTTCCTCAGCATCTGATCAGATGCCACTAGATATCTGATCTATAAGAAGCAAATGTCCATTTTGTGAAAATAATATGCTGCAATCATTGAAGCAGCATGGTAAGAGCACAGGCCTGGAAGTCAGAGAGCCTGGGTTCCTATCCTGGTTCCACCACTTGTCTGCTCTGTGACCTTGGGCAAGCCACTTAACTTCTCTGTGCCTCAGTTACCATGCGAATCAAATTCTCCTCCCTCTGATATAGACTGTGAGTCTGTTGTGGGACAGGGACTGTGTCAACCCTGATTTATCTTGTACCTACCCCAGAGCTTAGTACAGTGCCTGGCACATTCATTCATTCATTCAATAGTATTTATTGAGCGCTTACTATGTGCAGAGCACTGTACTAAGCGCTTGGGATGAACAAGTCGGCAACAGATAGAGACAGTCCCTGCCGTTTGACGGGCTTACAGTCTAATCGGGGGAGACGGACAGACAAGAACAATGGCACTAAACAGCGTCAAGGGGAAGAACATCTCATAAAAACAATGGCAACTAAATAGAATCAAGGCGATGTACAATTCATTAACAAAATAAATAGGGTAACGAAAATATATACAGTTGAGCGGACGGGTACAGTGCTGTGGGGATGGGAAGGGAGAGGTGGAGGAGCAGAGGGAAAAGGGGAAAATGAGGCTTTAGCTGCGGAGAGGTAAAGGGGGGATGGCAGAGGGAGTAGAGGGGGAAGAGGAGCTCAGTCTGGGAAGGCCTCTTGGAGGAGGTGATTTTTAAGTAAGGTTTTGAAGAGGGAAAGAGAATCAGTTTGGCGGAGGTGAGGAGGGAGGGCGTTCCAGGACCGCGGGAGGACGTGACCCAGGGGTCGACGGCGGGATAGGCGAGACCGAGGGACGGCGAGGAGGTGGGCGGCAGAGGAGCGGAGCGTGCGGGGTGGGCGGTAGAAAGAGAGAAGGGAGGAGAGGTAGGAAGGGGCAAGGTGATGGAGAGCCTTGAAGCCTAGAGTGAGGAGTTTTTGTTTGGAGCGGAGGTCGATAGGCAACCACTGGAGTTGTTTAAGAAGGGGAGTGACATGCCCAGATCGTTTCTGCAGGAAGATGAGCCGGGCAGCGGAGTGAAGAATAGACCGGAGCGGGGCGAGAGAGGAGGAAGGGAGGTCAGAGAGAAGGCTGACACAGTAGTCTAGCCGGGATATAACGAGAGCCCGTAATAGTAAGGTAGCCGTTTGGGTGGAGAGGAAAGGGCGGATCTTGGGGATATTGTAGAGATGAAACCGGCAGGTCTTGGTAACGGATAGGATGTGTGGGGTGAACGAGAGGGACGAGTCAAGGATGACACCGAGATTGCGGGCCTGCGGGACGGGAAGGATGGTCGTGCCATCCACGGTGATGGAGAAGTCTGGGAGCGGACCGGGCTTGGGAGGGAAGATGAGGAGCTCAGTCTTGCTCATGTTGAGTTTTAGGTGGCGGGCCGACATCCAGGTGGAGACGTCCCGGAGGCAGGAGGAGATGCGAGCCTGAAGGGAGGGGGAGAGGACAGGGGCGGAGATGTAGATCTGCGTGTCATCTGCGTAGAGATGGTAGTCAAAGCCGTGAGAGCGGATGAGTTCACCGAGGGAGTGAGTGTAAATGGAGAACAGAAGAGGGCCAAGAACTGACCCTTGAGGAACTCCAACAGTTAAAGGATGGGAGGGGGAGGAGGCTCCAGCGTAGGAGACCGAGAATGATCGGCCAGAGAGGTAAGAGGAGAACCAGGAGAGGACAGAGTCCGTGAAGCCAAGGTGAGATAAGGTATGGAGGAGGAGGGGATGGTCGACAGTGTCAAAGGCAGCAGAGAGGTCAAGGAGGATCAGAATGGAGTAGGAGCCATTGGATTTGGCAAGAAGGAGGTCATGGGTGACCTTAGAGAGAGCAGTCTCGGTAGAGTGGAGGGGACGGAAGCCAGATTGGAGGGGGTCTAGGAGAGAATGGGAGTTAAGGAATTCTAGGCATCGATTGTAGACGACTCGTTCTAAGATTTTGGAAAGGAAGGGTAGTAGGGAGATAGGACGATAACTGGAGGGGGAAGTGGGGTCAAGAGCGGCAATCATTGAAGCAGCATGGTAAGAGCACAGGCCTGGAAGTCAGAGAGCCTGGGTTCCTATCCTGGTTCCACCACTTGTCTGCTCTGTGACCTTGGGCAAGCCACTTAACTTCTCTGTGCCTCAGTTACCATGCGAATCAAATTCTCCTCCCTCTGATATAGACTGTGAGCCTGTTGTGGGACAGGGACTGTGTCAACCCTGATTTATCTTGTACCTACCCCAGAGCTTAGTACAGTGCCTGGCACATGGCTTAACAAGTACCATAAAAAAGAATCTATGTAGGTTTGGCAAGTCAGGTTGTTATCTCAGGTTTGTTTGACCTCACCCTAATGCCTTTGACCCAGCCTTGACTGTATCATTAAGGGTCAAGTTTTGGACAATTTAAACCTATCTTTTCTGTGGATACTGGGACTACCATAAATCTTGGCTCAATTTATGTCGTTTGCCCTTTGGATTGAGATCTGGGACCCAGAGTCTGCCACTTCCAAGTGACAAATAGGCTGATAGGAAACATGAAAGTGATCCATGTCTTTGGTGGCATGTGAGACAGAACCACAGTTTTGCCACAGGCTCAATCCTGGTGTACTCTGTCAAAACCCATTGCAAATTGGTTATCCATGTTCACAGCTCCTCCACCAAAGCCTCAGATAAACCCATCTGCCTCTGGATGCCAAATCTTCAGTTAACTCAGGGGTTAAACTCAGATCCTATACCTGGGATGACTAGGAAATGGAACCCTCTACTCAGTTTGACCTGAGGTCAAATTCAACCAGAACATTAATCAGTGGTATTTATTGAATGTTTACTGCTTGCAGAGCACATGGGAGAGTGCATTAACAGAGTTCAAAGACAAGAGAAACAGTCAGATTAAGCTGGGGAAAATCCCAGTCCCAAAGTGTGGTCATGCAGATCTAGACATCTTCTTTCCCATTCCTTATCCTCCCTTCCCCATCCTTCCTTTCCCTGGAGGCTCCAGCAGGGAGAATACCTATTCTAGAGATTGAGCCATCTCATCACTTGCTCCTCAAATCTCCAATGGCTATCCATTTCTCTCCACAACAAACAGAAACTCCCAACCACTGGATTTTAGACGGTGAGTTCTTCCCTCTAGACTGTAACTTCCTTGTGGGCAGGGAACATGTCTACCAACTCTGTTATGTTGCACTTTCCCAAGTTCTTAGTGTAGTGCTCTGCATACAGTAACTGCTCAATAAATACAGTTGATTGATTTGAGGCTCTCTTCCAGCTGTCTCCTTCTGATCTTTCTGTTCTTTTTTCTCCCTGAACTCCAGTTCAAACTTCTTCCTCTCATACTAACCTCCTAATTGTACTTCACTGTTCACTCTCTGGCTTGCAGCCTAATAGATTTGTGTGCCTCATTGTGTCTCCCATTCCCTTGCATGGAATGTTTTCCCTTCTCAAATCTGCTGAACTACATCCCTTCCCACCATCAAAGTCCTCCTAAAAATTTACCTCCTCCCGGGCGCATTCCCTGATCAATCCCCACCTCCCTGATCAGGTCATCCCATCAGGGTTTGTGTTTATTTTTTCCACTGATTTGTTCATTTTTTGTTGACTGTTGTTACCAGTTGAACCTGTTTGCTCCCATAGCCATTGTCTGCATATGATCTGTGGGTGCTTGTTTCCCCCATTAGACTGTAAGCGCGTTGAGGGCTGGCACTTTCACTCTCCCAATACTTAGTCCAATACCACGGACACAATAGAAGTCAAGGGAAAGAGAAATACGTCTGGTCAGATTCCTACCCCAGTCTTACCCATACCTTACCTCTAGTCCTCTTATTTTTTAAATAGTGAAAAACTTAATGTAATAAATTTCCAATCTGCACCAGTGAGGTAATCAACCACAAAACGTGGGGATGTAACTAAATTTGGCTTGGGTGAATTATCCACCAGTGCTGGTGCAATCAGCCCCCAAATCTGCACACAGATTTGGTTTCTTCCTCAGTTTTGACTTGTTGGCAAATATGAACTCTTCTGCCAGGGCTGCACTACTCAAATGGCTTGTAATCAGAGAAAAAAAATGTAGATAGCAAATTAAAAAAATTTTTTTTTTGGTTTATTGGGTCTTAACTAGTGAGCACAGAGAATTTATCACCAAATTAGCCCTTCTATCAGGAGGGTATCTGTGCCACTGCTAATAGCAGTGGGTTGTTTCAACCGAGGCAGAATAGGGCAGGTGTGACCAGAGACAGCATCACAGACTTGACATACTAATCAGTTGATCTCATGGTACACTCTGGAAGTTGGTCAAATCATCAGGCTTTGAATTAGGCTTGCACTTAGTACAGTGTCCTGCAACACAGCAGATGCTTTCTATAAAAGCCCTTGATTGACTGTCTGATGGAAAACAAATCCACCTTAGAGAATGCTCCCCTGAGATATGGTAGCATGAGTGGGCATGACAAAAATTGTTGAGCAATCTTTTCTGCCCCTGCTAAAAATTGCCTTGGGTTCAGGAGCAAAATTTGAAGACTTCTGCATCGTGGAAACTAGCTCACAAGTGCACTGAGTAGTAAGGGTAGCTTAATCATCTTGTAACCGCTGTGAAACAGATTTCTTAATACTTCATAGAGGGAGGATCAACTCCTGTTATCCATTTTTTTCCCCTTTTTATTGACTTAAAAGAAACGGTAACCATGAATGCCATACATTAATAGGCTTTAGGCCTGCTAATGGCTTAGGGGGCTCATATGGCCAATATCCCAGAGAGTAATCATTAGATTGTAAAAAGAGGAAAATATGGTCCATCCCTAGCAAATGGAATTCATTTCTAAAAGGCAGAAGTGGAAACCGTCCATTGATTTGAAAGGTCAGGGTTAAGATACTCAGTAATGACAAGGTTAAAATTCAGGAACATTTCTTGTTTTACTCAGCTAAGTCAACCATTTAGCTGAGAGCCTCGTCATTAAGACATTAGAGCATTCCCCCTACCACGGGACAAAGCAGCATTTTTATGTTCTAATCATTTATTGCTAAACAAGAAATATATGCTTCCAAACAATGTAGATGTAACACCCACAGAAAAAAACCCATCACTGCACCACTCAATCATGTATCCAAAAGACAGGCAGTACATCACACTTGGGGTGGGGGATAGTGCTGGGAGTGAGGAATCTTACCTGAGTAGGAAGACTAGCAGAGAGAGGTTATGTCTGCTGGATATCTAAGCATCCAAGTTTCTATTTCTTGGAATCTGAATAAGCCTGGAACCCACACCAAATCTCCTAGTTTTATGGTGAGATAGAAGCCTTATATTTGGAATCCTAGGTTCTTTTTGTTTCTTTTTGAGTTTTGGATGGCACAGACATGACTTAAAGAGAAATGCTCCACAGGGAAAATTCTAGTGGTAAATGTCAATGTAATCTCTTTGCATATTAAAATGCAACTGGTCTAGTCATCATATTCCTGATGAGAGACCTGAAAAGCACTGAACATGATGGGAACTCACAAAGCTACTGAGAATATATGCTTGTGTTAAACAGAGACCCAGAGGTCAATCAAGCTGGGACTCAAGTGAACCTTAACTTGAAATAACATATTTTCAACAAGAAAGATGCATTTCACAAATAGAAGTTCAACCCCAGCCAAAATTTGCCCCAATGAGTGGTCAGCCCCAATAGCCAAAAGTACTTATCCTGCACCTACTGCTTGCAGAGAACTACACTAAGCACTTGGGCAAGAACAGTTGAAATGAAAGACATGTTCCTTGCCCTCTGAAGAGCTAACATTCTAAGAGGGAAGAGGCATAGATCCACATTATTTAAAATTAATGTGAGCAGGATGAAGAATTGAGGAAAATTTGAGTAATAATAATGGTATTTGTTAAGCACTTACTTTGTGCCTAGCACTGTTCAAAGTGCTCGGGTAGATATAAGGTAATCAAGTTGTCCCACGTGGGGCTCACAGTCTTAATCCCCATTTTACAGATGAGGTAACTGAGGCCCAGAGAAGTTAACTTATTCGCCCAAAGTCAGACAACTGATAAGTGGGAGAGTCGGGATTAGAACCCATGACCTCTGACTCCCAAGCCCGTGCTCTTGCCACTAAGCCATACTGCTTCTCATGATATTTGTTAAGACATTGCTATGTGCCAGGCACTGTACTAAACGTTGGGGTGGGTACAAGCAAATCAAGTACAGAATGATGACTAAGAAATTAAATAAGGAAGTTGGGACATCCAGCTTCGTTTATGATACCTGGATCTACAACAGAAGATGCATCCAGTACTAGTGGTAAACATAGTAAGAGTAGTATTGATCTCCCACTGGGTGCAAAGCAAGGCAAGAGTGCAATCCTTGGAAATCCCAAAACAGGGAAGTGACACATTACCTGCCCACAGGCACTTATGCTGTAATGACGGAGACAGGCAGAAAAATATTTAGAAAAGCAAATAAAGTAAGTCATTAAATGTACAAATGAATAACATATATACAAAAGTGTTCTGGATGATAAAACTAAGTGCTTAAGCCTTCTAGACTGTAATCCCATTGTGGGCAAGAAATGCGTCTACCAACTTGGAAATAATTGTGCCCTGTCAAGTGCTTATTAGCTCCCATGATAACTCATTTGCTCCCGCGGCTTCAACTATCATCGCATGACACCCAAATCTATATCTCCTCCCCTGTGCTCTCTCCCTCCCTCCAGGCTCGCATCTCCTCCTGCCTTCAGTACATCTCTATTTGGATGTGCTCCCAGCACCAAAAACTCAATGTGTCCAAGACAGAGCTCTTTATCTTCCCTCCCAAATTCTGTCCTCTCCCGAACGTTCCCATCACTGTGGATGGCACAACCATCCTTCCTATCTCACAAGCTCGCAACGTTGGTGTCATCTTTGACTCCACTCTCTCATTCACCCTACATGTCCTGTCTGTCACCAATTCCTGCTGGTCTCATCTTCACAACATCACCAAGATCCGCCCTTTCCTCTCCATCCAAACCGCTACCATGTGAATAGAGTCTCTCATCCTATCCCAACTGGATTACTGCATCAGCCTCCTCGCTGACCTCCCAACCTCCTGCCTCTCTCCACTTCAGTCCAGACTTCATTCTGCTGTCTGGATTATCTTTCTACAGAGATGTTCACTGCATGTCACGCCCCTCCTCAAAACTCTCCAGTGGTTGCCTATCAACCTCCATATCAAACAAAAACTCCTCACTATTGGCTTCAAAGCTCTCCATCACCTTGCCCCTTCTTACCTCATTCTCACCTTCTACATCCCAGCCCACACATTTTGCTCCTTTGGTGCTAACCTTCTTACTGTGCCTTGATCTTGCCTGTCCCGCCCCCAACCCCTGGCCCACATCCTACCTCTGGCCTGGAACACCCTTCCTCCTCAAATCTGCCAAACAATCACTCTTTCCCCATTCAGAGCCCTACCACTTCCAAGAGGCCTTCCCAGACTAAGTCCCATTTTCCTCAGCTCCCCCTCCCTTCCGCATCACCTTGACTCACTCCCTTTGCTCTTCTCCCCCTCTCCCCACCCCACAGCACTTATGTATATATGTATATATCTATAATTCTATTTATTTATATTAATGCCTGTTTACTTGTTTTGATGTCTGTCTCCCCAGCTCTAGAGTGTAAACCCATTGTGGGCAGGGATGATCTCTCTTTATTGCTGAACTATACTTTCCAAGTTCTTAGTAGAGTGCTCTGCACACAATAAGTGCTCAATAAATATGATTGAATGAATGAATGAATGCTTAGTACAGTGCTCTGCACACAGTAAGCCCTCAATAAATGAATACCATCTATTGTTAGATTGCTGGAGATTGCTGATGGGTTTGTCGACTTGGGAATCAATGGAAGAAGTTTTGTTTTTTGTTTTGAATGGTACTTGTTAAGCACTTTGTTGAAGGAGGTGGAATTTTAGGATGTCATATTTATTGAGCTCTTACAGTGTGCAGTACACTGTACTAAAGGCTTGGGAGAGTACAATGCAACAGAGTTGGCAGACATGTTCCTTGCCCAAAATGAGCTTACACTCTAGGGGGGAGGCAGATATTTATGTAAATAAATAACTGATAATATTTCATTTATAGATCTATACTGAGCACTTGGGAGAGTACAATACAACAAAGTTGGTAGACTTGTTCACTTCCCATAAGAAGTTTACAGCCTAGAGGATGAGACAGACATTAAAATAAATTATGGATATGTACATATGTGTTCAGGGGCTGAAAATGGTCTGAATATCAAGTACTTACAGCGGACAGGTCCAAATGAATAGGCGATAAAGAAAGGAGAGGGAGTAGGAAAAAAGGAGGCTTAAGTGGCGAAGGCCTCTTTGAAGAGATGTGACTTTAGTAAGACTTTGAAGTGGGAAGATTTGTGTTCTATTGTAATGAAGGGGGAGGGAGTTCTGGGACAGAGGCAGGACATGGGCAAACGGGTTGATGGCAAAAAAACAAAATTATGTTGTCTTACTATGATGATTATGGTATTTGTTAAGCACTTACTATGTGCCAAGCACTGTTCTAAACACTGGGTAATCAGGTATAATCAGTGTTCTAAACACTGTACAAGGTAATCAGGTTGTCCCATGTGGGGCTCACAGTCTCAAACCTCATTTTACAGATGAGGTAACTGAAGCACAGAAAAGTGAAGTGACTTGCCTAAGATCACACAGCAGACAAGTGGCAGACCTAGGATTAGAACTCATGACCTTCTTGAGTATCCCAGGCCCAGGCTCTGTCCACTACACCATGCTGCTTCCCACAATAATGAGATCTAGGTACCATGTGTAGGTTGTGTTTAGAGGATTAAAGGGTTCAGGCTGGGTTGTAGTAAGAGATAAGTGAAGTAAGGTAGGAAGGGGAGAGCTGATTGAGCACTTTAAAGCTAATGCTAAGGATTTTTTGTTTGATGTGGACGTGGATGGGCAACCACAGAGGTTCTTGAGGAGTGGGGAGACAAGAACTGAATGGTGTTGTAGAAAACTGATCCAGGCAGCAGAGTGAAGTAAGAACTGGAGTGGGAAGAGACAGGGAGGGAGATCAGTGAAGAGGCTGATGTAATCGTCAAGGTGGGTTATAACAAGTGCTTGGATCATTCATTCATTCATTCAATAGTATTTATTGAGCGCTTACTATGTGCACAGCACTGTACTAAGCGCTTGGAATGTACAAATCAGTAACAGAGACAGTCCCTGCCCTTTGATGGGCTTACAGTCTAATCGGGGGAGACAGAAAGACAGACAAGAACAATAGGCTGGTAGCAGTTGGATGGGGAGGAAAGGACATTTTTAATGATGTTGTGAAGGTACAAATGACATAATTTGGTGACAGATTGATTAAGTTGGTTGAGTGAAAGAGATGATCCAATAAGGCAGAATAAATAATAGTAATTGTAGATCACAATAAACATCCCTAACCATGAAGCTAGAGATCGAAGAAGACAACCATCCCACTATTCTCTTAATATCCTGTTGCCAATGTTCAAGACAGAATATTCAATCAATCACATTTATTAAGCGCTTACTATGTGCAGAGCACTGTACTAAGCATTGGGAGAGTACACTATTACAATATACAGACACATTCCCTGCCCACAGTGAGCTTACAGTTTAGAGGATGGACCAGTGTTCTGGCTCAGGTTGCCATTTCTTATATACTTACATACTGTTTTTGTATGTATTCATAGGAAGAGAAAGATATATTTCCCTTTGGTGCCCATAAAGAATTCTTAGCAAGTAACTTAATTTTTATAAAATAAATTGTGGTCACTTATGTCACTCAGTCTTCACCCTCTTCCAAACAGGCTATCTCCATTGAATGAGTTGATTTGCACACTAATGGAGGTTGGGGAAATTCACAAACAAAATTGCAAGTGTTTTCCTGTGGTTATGATGGGGCTTTGCCCCAGGTACTTCATTTTTCAGCCATTGTCAAGCACAAAGACTTCTATTCTAAACATAATTAAGGAAAAATCTATAAAGTGTATTTGATTTTGGCAGAATTGAAATGAACAAAGTTTTACTAACTTTACAAGAGTTTGCATATATGTTGCTGGAGTTGATTTTGGGAAGAAAGAAACACTTTTTGTGGGCTTAAAGAGAAGTTTAGCAGATCCAGGCTAAATTGTAATTTTTATAATTAGATTCTGTAAGAACTCCCTAAGTATACCTTGAGTAGAGCCTGACTTAATGGAAAAGAAAACTCTCTCAGAATTTCCAACATTTCCCTTAGTATTTATTGAATGCCTATTGTATGTAGAGCACTGTATAGACACTTGAGAAAGCATTATAGAAGGTCCCTGCATATTCCCTCTGTGGGAATCCTCTTTCCATATACACCAAACACTATATGATGATTAGATTAGACAACAGGTCACGGGTAGCACTGAAGGCTAAGGTAAGTGAGATTCCTTACCACCCAGGTTGAGAGAATGCATGGGGACATGGAAGTTGGAGTTCTCATGCCCATCCTCCTCTCTCCCCTTAAATAACACTTTGTTTGCTCAAGGGGAAGCATTCCAGAGCCCTGTGCCCTATACTGCTGCTTTTTGAGGTATGACTAGAACCAAGGGACCGTGCAGGTGGAATACGTACTCATCCATGAGAAGCAGTGTTGCCTAGTGGAGAGAGCATGGGCCTGAGAATCAGAAGGACTTGGGTTCTAATTCTGACTCTGTAACTGGATTCTAATCCTGACTCTGCCACTTGTCTGCTTGTGTGGTCTTGGGCCAGTCACTTAACTTCTCTGTGCCTCAGTTAACTGAGCTGTAAACTGGGAATTGAGACTGTGCACCCCATGTAAGACATGGAATGTGTCCAACCTGATTTGGTTGTAGCTACTTCAGCACTTAGTTCAGTGCCCGGCACAAAGTAAGCAATTAACAAATACTATGGAAATAAAACAAAAAAACATACACACACTTGACATCACTCTTCTAATTGATCCACCCTTACTTTCACTGTAGAGGATGTTAGTCCCTGAAGGACATGCTGTGTAACTTGGAGACGAAGGGATGGGGTACATATAAGAGAGGGGAAAGTCCCAGAGACAAGAAGTGCCATGGGAGTCAGCACAAATAGCAGAAGGATAGAGCAGGAGGGGTGTTCCCTTTATACTTATTTAAATGCTCTAAATAAACAAGAAATTTGCTTGCTAATCAGTAATGATAAATAACACACAGTGACTGGGTAGGTTATCCTATCCATACAAGTGAGTGTGGCTAAAAAGCCCAATGTCTCATACTGTTGTCTCTCAGAATTCTTTTGATATGCTGCACTGAAGAGATTGGGCTTCTCTATGTGTTTAAAGCATTTCTGTCCTTCCTTCTTGTATTTGCTCTGTTTCAGTTCAGAATATGTAAGCTGTCTAAATATCCTATTATTCTCCTCACTTGTCTCATCTGCTGCTCTTCCTCCCCTCCCCATCACCCCTACTCCCTCCCTCTGCTCTACCCCCTTCCCCACCCCACAGCACTTGTGTATATTTGTACATATTTATTATTCTATTTATTTTATTAATAATGTGTATATATCTATAATTCCATTTATTTTGATGCTATTGATGCCCATCTACTTGCCTTGTTCTGTTGTCTGTCTCCCCCTTCTAGACTGTGAGCCCGTTGTTGGGTAGGGATTGTCTCTGTTGCCGAATTGTACCTTCCAAGGGCTTAGTACAGTGCTCTGCACACAGTAAGTGCTCAATAAATATGATTGAATGAATGAATGAATGAATCTAACAAGGCTTGTTGCAATGGGCATGCCTTAATGCCGGTGAATGTACTGCATTTTGGGACTTAATTAGCGGTGATCCAGTCTTTCCACATTAGATGTTAAATATCAATCAATCAATTGTATTTATTGAGCACTTACTAAGCGCTTGGGAGTGTACAATATAATGGAGTTGATTTCCGCCCGCATTGAGCGTACAGTCTAATAATAATGGTAATGATGGTATATGTTAAGCACTTACTATTCTAAGCACTGGGGTAGATACAAGCTAACGAGGCTGGACACAGTCCCTGTCCCACATGGGGCTCACAGTCTTAATTCCCATTTTAAAGATAAGGTAACTGAGGCACAGAGAAGTGAAGTGACTTGCCCAAGGTCACGCAGCAGATGAATGGAGGAGCTGCAATTAGAACCCAGGTACTTCTGACTCTCAGGCCCATGGTCTATCCACTAGGCCATGCAGTATGAGAAGTCTGATCATATTTGCATCTCTTTCTACCAAACTGAGTTCTTCATTTTGACATGCTTGTTAAGAAACACTGCTTTATCATTTAGATCATGTCTTCCTTGACTGATTTTTTTTTCTTTTTAACCTCATAAGGTCCTGAATCCTATGCAATGATTCATAATGCAAATTACTCATAATTTGATACCAAGCAAAATTTTGCTTACCCAGCCTATAAACAGTAAGCATGATTTGCCTCATGTTTACCATATAGTAAACACTTATATCATCTCCCCCAATTAGACTGTAAGCCCGTCAAAGGGCAGGGACTGTCTCTATCTGTTACCGATTTGTACATTCCAAGCACTTAGTACAGTGCTCTGCACATAGTAAGTGCTCAATAAATACTATTGAATGAATGAATGAACTTAACTAACATCATAATCACTATCTTTATTACTGTGTCTCCAAAGTAACACTAATGAAACTAGCTTTTTTATTTTATGTATTTGTTAAGCACTTACTATGCTCCAGGCCCTGTATTAAGCACTTGTGTAGATACAGGATAATCAGGTTCAACACAGTCTCTGTCCATATGGGGCTCACAGTCTTAATATCCCTTTTACAAATTAGATAACAGAGACACAGAGTAATTAAGTGATTTGCCCAAGGTCGCACAACAGGCACATGGCAGAGTCCTCTAACTCCCGGCCCATGCTCTTTCCCCTCATCCATGCTACTAAATACATGGACAGGATTGGACCTATTCCACAATCTTACGTTACTCCAGTGGTGATCGGAAAAAAGATCAGACTGGGGTCACCTTCAACTCTGACTGGGACTAACTACCCATTGTAGATAAGCTTAAGGATTTTGGTGCACTCTATGGGTAGTGAAAATTGAAGAAAGCACAGTTCTGCTAATGGTTTCAAGTCCTTTTGCGCAACCTACTAATGTGGTACAGAATGCATACCTTCCTTGCATTTCTCCTGGAGTTTGTTGCCACAAGGATCATTTTTCCTATGCTGTATTTTGATCTGAAGCTACCTTAAAATTCAGTAGTGAGTGCCTGGTTAGTGAGATTATTCCTCTCCATAAGGAACAATGACAAAATGCAACAGGACTTCAAAAATGACACCACCATTTCTATCTTCAAGAAGTGAAGTGAGAGGGCTTACTGCAGAAAGTATTGCTGTATCTCATTGTCTTCCAGTACAGTTTGGTACCCAGAGTCAAGTGAACCCAGAATAAAGTCTGGTGAAGGGGAAAAGATACCCTTTTAGATATGGATCAGCTACAAGCAGTAAACTTTTAAAGTTGAATGAAAATTATTTTCATGCTTAGAAACATATTTTGTAGGAGTTTGACTTGCTCCTGAGAGGATCTAAAAGAGAATTTTCAGAAGGTTGCAGTCTTTCTCAATATAACAGGAGAGTGTAATTGTAACCTGATAATCCAGAGATTTCAGGGCCACCTATTAATAAAGAACTGTGAAATAATAGAAATATTCAGATTTCATGAAAATATTAGGCAGATGATGAAACTTTTCCAACCTGAAGTAGCAACAGGAATAGAAGAAATACAGGGAAGAACTCCAAACTCTCTTTACCTTATTAGTTAAATTTTAGTCAAAGCTGAATTTTGGAATTCATCACTCTATTAGAATAGGGTTATGGAGCTATGTGGGCAAATGAAAAAAATACTGGTACTGGATGAACTGAATATGTCAGTCATTCGTATTTATTGAGCACTTACTGGATATGTGCAGGACCATTCAATTATGTCAAGTAACTGAAGCTAATTTATTACATAAGGGAAACCACAAAAAACAAGATTAATTCAGTCAATACAGCGAGACAATATGTGACAATTCAGTGAGAACAGAAATGACATTAAATTACCAAAAAAAAGTTGCAGGAGTCATCAATCACAAAGATGCTACTGCTACAACATTTGACATTACTTTGTAAGAGCAAAAGGAATATAGAAACCAAATAGAAGCAGCATGACCAAATGATTAAAAATAGCAGCAGCACACTTGAGCGATGTACAGTAGTTTGATTAAAAAAAGCTACATAATGATAGTTAATAAAAAAATTAATGGAACCAGTCCAGATTGGAATATAAACCCAATACTAAATGGAATTGAAGTAAAATTTTTTGCTAGTCTGAGAGGCCCAAATATATATTATATGATAGGTTAAAAGTTAAATCAGAGCTATACCAAAGTTCTAATCCCAGCTCTGCCACTTGTCAGCTGTGTGACTTTGGGCAAATCCCTTAACTTCTCTGTGCCTCAGTTACCTCATCTATAAAATGGGGATTAAGACTGTGAACCCCATGTGTGACAACCTGATTACCTTGTATCTATCCCAGGGCTTAGAACAGTGCTTGACCCGTAGTAAGTGCTTCACAAATACCATCATTATTATTATTTAGGGGCAATAATCAGATCATATACCAGAAATAATATTTCACCTATGATTAGTATATCAGTGCAAGTTAAAATGAGGAAATTGATTACTCTATCATTAAGGAGAAGAGTATGACAATTTGGGGATTATGAATGTGTTTACTGTTTGTATTAATTAAAAGAGTATATAAATTACTCCAGGAAGACAGTACAAAATGTTGGCTGAAAGTATTAGTGGGGCATGCACTTCAGTCAACTTTCCAGTAGTGGTGATGGATCATTCCAAATGAGTTACACTCATTCCAAGTACCCTAATAGTATTATTTTTATTATCATTATTATTATTATAATTATGGTATTTGTTAAGTGCTTATTATGTGTCAGGTACTGTACTAAGCATTGGGTGGATACAAGTAAATCGAGTTGGATCTGAAGTAACACTAGACCTAGTAGGAGTATTTACTAAGCACACACTTGTTGCAGTGCACTACACTAGATACTTGGGAAGTACAGAATAACAGAGATGTTCTCTGCCCATAAGGAGCTTATATTCTAATGGGAGATATAAACATATACATAATTACTACTCTATCAAAATAAATAAATTGGGTGGATAGGCCTGCGTGTCCTCTAGACCATAAACTCGTTGTGGTCAGGGAACAAGTCTACCAACTCTGTTATATTGTACTTTCCCAAGCACCTTGTACAGTAATCTGTACACAATAAGTGCTCAGTAATCGTGATTGATACGTGAGTGCTGAGGAAGGTATAAATAAGTCAGTAGATAAGTGCTAGTATTAGTTGAAAGTTTAATATGGCTCAGAGTACTGTGAAATTAATGAGGAAAGGCTTGGAAGAGGTCAGCTTTTAGGGGGACTTTGAATTTGGGGAGAGAGGTAGTTTAAAGCCAGGGGAATGGCACATATGAGGGAATGAAGGCAAAGAGAATTGAGAATGAGGTACAGATGGTAGGTTGATTTGGAAGGAGTGAAATGAGCTGTTTGGGGAATAGTGGGTGAAGAAATCAGATTGGTAAATGGGAGACAACATGTGTTGCTAGACCTTGTCTTAGGTAACCTGTGGCCACAGGATAGAATATTTTTGTCCCTCCTTAGTAGCAGGAAAGACACAGAATTTCCTTCTGTGCCCTCATCTGGTTTACACATCATCCCCATGTGAAGCACTCACACCTGCTGCACAAATTGTTGGGGTCTTTACTGGCATCCCAGCCATTGAAGATCAGTAGTAAAAAGTAGTGTAGTACAATACAACAAGCTCACAGTCTAGAGTAGTGCTCAATCAGCTTGACTCCTCCTACCTTTCCTTTCTGATTTCCTATTGCAATCCAGTCTGTACACAATACTCTTCTAAAGGCAACCCACTCACTATACCTGCATCTCATTTAACTTGCCACTGACCTCTTCCCCCCATCCTCCCTCTGGGCTGGAACTTCCCTCTCCTTCATGTAAAACAGGCCACCACCACTCTCCTCCCCTTCAGAGCCTTATTAAAATTGTGTCTCCTCCAAGAGGCCTTCCCAGATTTAGCCCTACTCCCTCTGACTTCTGGATTCACAGATTGACCGCCTATGTCCTTGGATCTGTACCCTTTAAGAACTTGATATTCACCCCACCCTCAGCCCAACAGCACGGTAATGTATTTTAATGTATGTCTCCCCCTCTAGACTGTAAACTCCTTGTGGGAACATTTCTATCCACTCTGTTGTACTGTACTTTCCCAAGAGCTTAGTACAGTGCTCTGCACACAGTAAGTGCTCAACGAATATCATTGATTGATTCTAGGAAAGAAAGGAGTTTTGATGAATGGCAGGGCCAAATATTTTTCCTCTAAAAATGTATCTTTGGGTTTCTGATACCCCTGTAAGACTCTAGTAAATGGATGCTTACATTCAGTATTCCATTTGGTTGCATTCTATTCCTGAAATTTTCCATCATTATCATCATTATCATTGATATTTGCCAAGTGCCTACTGTGTGGAGAGTACAATAGATGGAAAAGAGATGGGTCTATGCTCTAAAGAAATATCATGCATATAGGAAAACATAGATGTTACAAACATTTCCATTGGATGCAAGTGCTTAGAACAGTGCTTGGCACATAGTAATGGCTTAACAAATACCACCATCATCATCATCCTCATTACTGGGTGGTGCATTACTAAGGGAATGTGATTGTATATTTTAAAGAACTTTTATGTCCTACTCCATTATGTGAATTTGAAATTCATGAAATTTAGGTAAAATGAAATTTCATTTTTAGGGGCAAAATTATCAGGAGATGGTGTAGGCGTAAATGAAAATAGAATAGAGGTGATCACAAACAGAACTGTTTCAAAAGACAAGGAAGAGATACAGAGACACTGAGCATGATTAACTTCATTGGAAAGCACATTCATAATCTCACACAAGAAACAAGACTTTTGACATCTTTTCATTATAAAAGAAATTACAGTGGAGTTCTGAGATGTATCATCAGAAAGAGTTTAATGGGTTGAAATTGTTTGAAAATATTGAAAAGTATGATATTTTGTTATTCCAGGCAGTCCTCGGCTTACAGTGTTTTAAGTTATGATGAAAGGAGGTTATGATTTTTTAAAAATTCAATACCATTCCAGCTTTATGAAAGATCAGTTTCAACTTTATGACACTAAGTCTCCTTTATGATACTAGTTCCTACTAGGACCTAAAATACAGTACAGTTTTATCTACGGTACAGTGTTTCATCAGAAGAAAGATGGACAGTGACTATGACTGATGATGTGGTAACCTTGCCCCCTCTCCGCACCCCAGCCTCACTAACTCAATCCCTAATCCTTATTTAAAATGATCATCCTCCCTACTCCAAATTGCTTCTCCATTTCCTCACTGTTCCTATGTGCTCTCCCTCCCCTCATTGCTCCATCCCTGTGGTTTCCTCGTGACCCTCTCTCTCCTCTCCTGGTTGATGCCACCCTTTGAATATTTTAAAAATAATACAGTATTTATTTGTTTCAGAGCAAGACTGCTCCTTTTCCCACTTATGGCACATGCCTTCCCACTGTCTCCACTGCAGTTTCTCCCACACCCATACCCACACTAGAATTTCATTCATTCATTCATTCATTCATTCAATAGTATTTATTGAGCGCTCACTATGTGCAGAGCACTGTACTAAGCGCTTGGGATGAACAAGTCGGCAACAGATAGAGACAGTCCCTGCCGTTTGACGGGCTTACAGTCTAATCGGGGGAGACGGACAGACAAGAACAATGGCAATAAACAGCGTCAAGGGGAAGAACATCTCGTAAAAACAATGGCAACTAAATAGAATCAAGGCGATGTACAATTCATTAACAAAATAAATAGGGTAACGAAAATATATACAGTTGATCGGACGAGTACAGTGCTGTGGGGATGGGAAGGGAGAGGTGGAGGAGCAGAGGGAAAAGGGGAAAATGAGGCTTTAGCTGCGGAGAGGTAAAGGGAGGATGGCAGAGGGAGTAGAGGGGGAAGAGGAGCTCAGTCTGGGAACGCCTCTTGGAGGAGGTGATTTTTAAGTAGGGTTTTGAAGAGGGAAAGAGAATCAGTTTGGCGGAGGTGAGGAGGGAGGGCGTTCCAGGACCGCGGGAGGACGTGGCCCAGGGGTCGACGGCAGGATAGGCGAGACCGAGGGACGGTGAGGAGGTGGGCGGCAGAGGAGCGGAGCGTGCGGGGTGGGCGGTAGAAAGAGAGAAGGGAGGAGAGGTAGGAAGGGGCAAGGTGATGGAGAGCCTTGAAGCCTAGAGTGAGGAGTTTTTGTTTGGAGCGGAGGTCGATAGGCAACCACTGGAGTTGTTTAAGAAGGGGAGTGACATGCCCAGATCGTTTCTGCAGGAAGATGAGCCGGGCAGCGGAGTGAAGAATAGACTGGAGCGGGGTGAGAGAGGAGGAAGGGAGGTCAGAGAGAAGGCTGACACAGTAGTCTAGCCGGGATATAACGAGAGCCCGTAACAGTAAGGTAGCCGTTTGGGTGGAGAGGAAAGGGCGGATCTTGGCAATATTGTAGAGGTGAAACCGGCAGGTCTTGGTAACGGATAGGATGTGTGGGGTGAACGAGAGGGACGAGTCAAGGATGACACCGAGATTGTGGGCCTGAGAGACGGGAAGGATGGTCGTGCCATCCACGGTGATAGAGAAGTCTGGGAGAGGACCGGGTTTGGGAGGGAAGATGAGGAGCTCAGTCTTGCTCATGTTGAGTTTTAGGTGGCGGGCCAACATCCAGGTGGAGACGTCCGGGGGGCAGGAGGAGATGCGAGCCTGAAGAGAGGGGGAGAGGACAGGGGCGGAGATGTAGATCTGCGTGTCATCTGCGTAGAGATGGTAGTCAAAGCCGTGAGAGCGAATGAGTTCACCGAGGGAGTGAGTGTAAATGGAGAACAGAAGAGGGCCAAGAACTGACCCTTGAGGAACTCCAACAGTTAAAGGATGGGAGGGGGAGGAGGCTCCAGCGAAGGAGACCGAGAATGACCGGCCAGAGAGGTAAGAGGAGAACTAGGAGAGGACAGAGTCCGTGAAGCCAAGGTGAGATAAGGTATGGAGGAGGAGGGGATGGTCGACAGTGTCAAAGGCAGCAGAGAGGTCAAGGAGGATTAGAATGGAGTAGGAGCCATTGGATTTGGCAAGAAGGAGGTCATGGGTGACCTTAGAGAGAGCAGTCTCGGTAGAGTGGAGGGGACGGAAGCCAGATTGGAGGGGGTCTAGGAGAGAATGGGAGTTAAGGAATTCTAGGCATCGATTGTAGATGACTCGTTCTAGGATTTTGGAAAGGAAGGGTAGTAGGGAGATAGGACGATAACTGGAGGGGAAAGTGGGGTCAAGAGCGGGTTTTTTTAGGATGGGGGAGACGTGGGCATGTTTGAAGGCAGAGGGGAAGGAGCCCTTGGAGATTGAGTGGTTAAAGATAGAAGTTAAGGAAGGTAGGAGGGCAGGGGCGATGGTTTTAAGAAGGTGAGAGGGAATGGAGTCCGAGGCGCAGGTGGAGGGGGTAGCACTTGCGAGGAGGGAGGAGATCTCCTCTGAGGATACTGCAGGGAAGGATGGGAAAGTAGGAGAGGGGGTTGGTGGGGGGGAGGGGAGAGGCGGTTTCTCCCACACCCACACCCACACTAGAATTTCATAGTTGTGGTGATCAGGCCAGATTAGAGTACCTTAAGTGGGGAGGAGGATCTTTCTCCTCCCTGCTCCCCTGTCCTGCCTCAGATGTTCAACACTATCCCTACGGCAGTGGCAATTCTGGGGGACACACTGTAGCTGAGGAAGGAGCCAGCACATCCATGGAATGAAAAAAAAAGTCAAAAAGGAGTGTCAGTGAGAGAAGAAAACATAGGTTCTTGGATATGGGAGACTGATTAGGAGTGCAGGGAGTGGAGGACCACCAGACACATGGGGAAATGGAGAAACAACTTGAAATGCTGTGATCAAGGGAAAGGAGAGGAAAGTTCAAATACAGAAGATGTGGCGAGGTGAGCAGAGCATGCTGAGTGGTGGGAGGGTGTTAACTTGCCAGGCTATGTCATAGGGAGGGCCAACATGCCCATCTTACTTTCGATGAAGTAAAAGTCAATTATCCTAATAGTAGTAGTAGTGGTAGTATTTATTGAACTCCTACTTGAGGAGGAGCACTGTACTAGACTCTTGGGAAGTACAATATGATGAAATAACACAGTTCCTGTCCACAAGGAGCTTATAGCCTAACAGAGGAAACAAACCTAAAATATTGACAACCAGAGAGGTAAAATATAAAGCAGACAAAAACTTCTGTATGGGGTTTTTAGGGGGGAATTAAGGTATACAATAATTGGTGGGCATAATGGGCATGGGAGTCAATAAGCAGGGGAGAGGTAATGTTGTTGAAAGGAAGGGAGAAAAGATTTGTGCAAATGAGGGTCAATTTGAAATGGTGAAAATAACCTGCTGCCTGGATTTCTGGCACTAGGCACTACAACATGAGAGCAAGAATGGCGAGGGTATATTTCAGAAGTGATCCAGGGCTGGGGATTGATGGGCCAGATCCACAGAAGGCCAAGCTGGCTAGGGAGTTCAGTTTGGTGAAGATGGCAATGCTTAGAATGTGGATCTGTGTATCATTACAGGAGAAGGGAGTCTAAATGAAACATGAATGTTTGGAATCAGTAGAAGGAGTCCAAAGATTGGAGAGAGAACAGTTTTGTGGGAAGGGGGGACATGGGTGAGATAACAGGATAGGATGTTGTGGTCAGAGAGTGATATTTCAGAGTTGATGAGGTTGGAAATGACACAATGACTAGGGATCCAATGTATGTCTAAATATAAAGGCTATTTTTTCAGCTGCAGTTATATAATATGAAATTGCATTTTGCGGCAGGGAGACCATTGACTATTGCAGGTTCACTAGCCAGGATATATGATGAAAAATATGCAAACTTGGATTATAAATGAAATATCCTATGTGGAAAAAATTGTGGAAGATTTTGCAGAGATTGGACGAGAAGTTAACATCCTGAAAAAGAATGGGCTAGTCTTCAATGTTAATCAGGTAGTGATACCCTGCGGTTACTGTTACTGTAAATATACTGTGAATATATGACCAAGAATAAGAAACCTGTGGCAGGTCAGTTATTATCAATTACTCAATCAGTGGTATTCATTGAACATTTACCATGGTGAGAGCACTATTCTAAGAGCTTGGGAGAGTACAGTACAGTAAAAGTTGGTGGACATAACTCCTGTCCCCAGGGAGCTAACAGTCTGCAGGGCAAGATAGATATTAAAAGAAATTACAGATAGAGTAAATGGCAGAGTTTAAGGATATGTACATAGATTCTGTGGGGCTGCGGGTGGGGCGAATATCAAGTGCCTAAGAGGCACAGATCAAATGCATAGGCAATGCAGAAGGAGGGAAAACAGGGGAAATGAGGTCTTAATCAGGGAAGACCTCTTGAAGGAGATGTAATTTTAGGAGGGATTTGAAAGCGGGGAGAGTGGTGGTCAGTCTGATATAAGGAGTGAGGGAGTTCCAGGGCAGTAACAATTTATGTGGAGAGGAAAGTCATATTTTAGCAATTTTGTGAAGGTAGAACTGACAGGTTTGGGTGACAGACTGAGTATGCAGGTTGAATGAAAGAGATAAGTCAGAGATAAGGTTTTGGGCTTGTGAGGCAGGGAAGATGATGTTTTCTACAGTAATGGGAATTTTGGGGATGAAAGCATTTGAGTGGGAAGGTGAGGAGTGCTATTTTGGACAGACTAAATTTGAACTATCAGCAGGGCATCCTAGTAGAGATATCCTGAAGCCAGGAGAAAATATGAGACTGCGGGGAAGAGGAGAGGGTAGGTTTGGGAATTGCCTCAGAGATGGTAGTTGAAGCCAGGGGAGCGGATGAGTTGTCCAAAGGTGTAGATGCAGATGGAGAATAGACGGATTCAGAGCTGAGCCTTGAGGGATTCCCGCAGTTAGGGAATGGGAAGCAGAGGAGGAGCCTGTAAAAGAGTATGAGAAGGAGCAGAGAGATAGGAGGAGAACCAAGAGAGAGGACAGTGTCAGTGAAGCCACGGTTGGGTAATATTTCCAGGATAAGGGGATGGTCTACATTGTTGAAGGCAGCTGAGGGGTCGAGGAGGATTAGGATGGAGTAGAGACCATTGGATTTGTCCAGAAGGCGGTCACTGGTGATTTTATAGAGGGCAGTTTCCACAGAGTGGAAGGGACAAAGCCAGATTGCAGGGCACCAAGGAGAGAATTGGAGGAGAGGAAGTAGAGGCAGTGAGTGTAAACTCACTTGAGGAGATTGGAAAGGAATGATAGGAGGAAGATGAGGTGAGTTAGAAATCAGTGGGAAAGGAGCCACTGGAAACTAAGCAGTTGAAGGTGGCAGACGGGGAGGGAAGAAGTGAGGTGAGGTGGAGTCACAGGTGCAGGTGAAGGCGGGGAGATTTTAGGAGGCAGGAAATATCTTGAGCTACTGCTGGGAAGGATGGGAGAGTCAAAGACAGGGCAGGAGGAGTGTGGGATTGGAGAGGAGCAGGGCAGATTTTAGGGAGATCATACCTTATGTTTTCAATTATATGGATGAAATAAATGACAAGATCATTAAGGGCAAGAAATGAGGGGGCAGGGAGACAAGGGGTTTGAGGAAGGACTTAAAAATCTGAAACAGGCATGGGAGTCAATAAGTATTGTTGCTGGGTGGAGGAGAGGGTTGAGTTAAAGCAGGTATCTAGAGGTATCATGAGGAATCATGTCAGTTCTCCCATAATGTGTGTTCCACTATGTGTTGTGGATAGAACACTATGGTAAAATTAGAAAATGTTCTTTTGACAACACATGTCTGTCTCGATGGAACATGTGATGGTGTCAGGATAAAGTGTTGTGCGCATGTGGAAAGTGTCAGACATGGGGTGAGTACTACAGCCCATATTTTCCTTAATATGGGATCCTGAAATAATGTAACCCCCACATTATAGGAGACTGTACCTTTGTTTTAGCCACTGATTACTATTCAGACTTTCCAGAAAATGCATATTGAATGGCCTTGTGACAGATCATTCACATGTCATTGTGAATTGAATGAATTGTGTGAATTGTATCACTGAATGGCATTGTGACAGGTTGCCTGTTTACTTGTTTTGATGCCTGTCTCCCCCCTTCTAGACTGTGAGCCCGTTGTGGGCAGGGATTGTATCTACTTGTTGCTGAATTGTACTTTCTAAGTGTTTAATACAGTGCTCTGCATACAGTAATCATAACTCATGTAATAAATCAAATGCAGTTTATTTTTACAGGACACTGAATATCACCTAAGATTATGACAGATAATAGGCAGGATTTTAGTAGGGCCAAATTTAATAAATTTGCAATGGAATATTATTTGAGGTCTGAGATACTACTTCAGTCAAATAGGTTAGCATTTCATTCATTTCATTCATTCATTCATTCAATCATATTTATTGAGCGCTTACTGTGTGCAGAGCACTGTAGTAAGCGCTTGGAATGTACAATTCGGCAACAGATAGAGACAATCCCTGCCCAACAATGGGCTCACAGTCTCAACGGGGGAGACAGACAACAAAACAAAACAAGTAGTCAGGCATCAATAGAAAATGGGATCCTGATAATTAAGTGACCATAGACACCAACTCTGGGGGAGCGATGGGTGTGTTTGCCTCTCTATGTAATTGAATTGGGACCATGAGTGTGACTCTTTTGGTTCATTCCCACAATGATTTGGGCAGGATGAGCAAATTGACATTGTCTGGAAAATTGGAGCCCACCCAGATGGTGGTGTGGCTTCTAGCTCATCCCTTCTAGCAGCAGTGAGGTGGCTTCCATTGCTTTAAAGATGTGTCAGGTCTGGCCTGCAACTTTCAAAGTCACAGCAAACCTAGCTTCCATCCCAGACATTACCAGGATCCTGGCTCCCTGGATGTGGCAGACTCGTGCTCTGGCCCTCTCAAGATGGCAGTGTGACCCCATTTTCCTTCACTCTAGTGGGGTGTGGATCATTTTCCCCCAGTTCCAGGGCCTCCATTGACTAATTTTGCCTCTTGTTTGGCCTTTTCTTAGCCTCTTGCCTCCAGATGGCCTGGCCTCCCTGAAATGATAGAGGTTTCAGGAAGAGGAAGGAGGAATAATACCTACTGCTCCTACTGGTTGCCCTGCATTTAAAGACATCACCTGGCTAAGTATTTCTTGAATATGTGTGGGCTCGTTTTGATGCTTATATGGATTTATAACCCTTGCCTTGGGCTGTGGGTGCCCCTTCCTGAAACACTCTTTCTGTATGCTCAAAATGAAAACAATGTAATCTCTACAAATCTCTACAAAACCATGAAGAGTCCTTGTATAGCAATAACTCACTGAATTTGTAGACTACTTTCCTTTTCTAAAGTGCTGTCACAATGCTTATCTCATTTTTCTTACACCACTCCTGTAAGGTAGGGAGAGGCAGGTATTATTATCTTCACTTTCCAGATAAGGAAACTGAAGCATAGGCAGATCAAGTGACTTACCCAAGATCTCACAAATGAGCAGGGGCAGGGTTGAGACTAGAACACAGGTCCTTTGACTCTCACATCCAAAATCTTTCAATAATCCATCTTTCAATGGTACTTATTGAGTGCAGAGAGCAAATTACAGAGAGCTGAATTAAATACTTGAGTTCTATCTAATTAATCAATCAGTGGTACTTGTTGAGTGTTGGAGTTCAAAGTATTGAACTAAGTACTTGGGCTCTATCCAATCAATCAGTGGTACTTTATGAACCGTTACTGTGTGCAGAACACTGAACTAAGCACTTGGGAGAGTAGATGTTCCCTGCCCACAAGGACCTTACAGTCTAGAGGAGGAGTCACTGATTAATATAAATAAATTAAGGATACATACATGTACGTAACTGCTATGGGGCTGAAGGTGGGGTGAATATCAATAGTAATAATTAATTGTGGTATTTGTTATGTGCTTACTACATTCTAAGCACTGGGGAAGATACAGGATAATCAGGTTGGACACAGTCCCTGCCCTACATAGGGATCACAATCTAAGTAGGGAGGATAACAGGTATTAAATCCTCATTTTACAGATTAGGTAACTGAGGCACAAAGAAGTGAAGTGACTTGCCCAAGGTCACACAGCAGGCAAGTGGCAGAGCTGGGATCAGAACCCAAGTCCTTTGACTCCAAGGCTTGTGCTCTTTCCACTAGGCCAAACTGCTTCTACGTGCTTAAGCGCTTAAGGGATAGAAATCCAAGTGCATAAAGAGTGAAGAAAGGAGAGAGTAGGGGAAAAGAAGGCTCAGTCAGGAAAGGCCTTTTGAAGGAGATGTGACTTCGGTAAGGTTTTGAATGTGGGGAGAGTGGTGGTCTGTAGGATATGAACGGGAAGGGAGTTACAGACCAGAGGCAAGACGTGGATGAGAGGTCGGCAGTGAGAAAGACAAGATGGAGATTTAGTGGGTAGGTTGGCATTAGAGGAGCAAAGTGTGTGGGCTGGGTTGTAGTAGATCAGTGAGGTAAGGAAGGAGGGAGTGAGGTGACTGAGTACATTAAAGACAATTGCAAGGAGTTTCTGTTTGACACTGAGGTAGATGGGCAACCACTAGAGGTTCTTGAGGAATGGAAAGACATGGATTGAGAGGTTTTATAGAAAAATGATCTGGGCAGCCGAGCCAAGTAAGAGAGAGTAAAGAGTAAAGAGAGTAAAGAGAGAGGAAACTGGCTCCCTCTGGGTGGCCAGAAGGGGGATGGGAGGGGTTGATTCCCCTTCCGCCAAGAGGTATCCCTGAAGGGCAGGGGCAGGGTCTGCAGCTCCCACAGCAGGGCCGTGACAAGCCTGCTGCCCCTTGTCATTTTGTGGGTTCAACCATGTGGTTGTGGCCTGGGTTTTGCTCCTAGTAAGGGGTTCTCCTCCCCACTCTTCTCCTCCCTCCTCTTCTTGTTCCTCTCCTCTCTTTTCCCATGCCCCCATTCCCCTCTCTCTTTTCCCCTGTTCTGCCCCCTCTCCTTGCCTCTCCTTCCCCCCAACTGCCTCCCTCTGCCTCTCACCTCTCTCCTTTCCCCTTCCCCCCTCCTTCTCTCTCCTCCCCCAGTCTTCTCCCCTCCTCCATCCCATCCCCCTATCCTGTCCCCCATCCTGTCCCCCGCTCTCTCCCACTTTTCCTCACCCCTGTCCTCTCCTCTTCTCCCATCTCCTCCCCTCTTCTCTGCCTCCTTTCCTTCTCCCCTCTCCATCCAACTGACCAGCTAGCTCTGACCCATGGGAATAAGCCTACAGGAAAAGGAGGAGGTTGTGGATTCAGCCCCCATCTTTCTTTCCAGTTCTCCCCCTTCCCTTCCCCACTGCTCCCATTACCTCCAGATCAAGAATGAGAGGGAGGGTCCTGAGGGCTTGGCCACTCTGCATCCTTCCTTTGTGCCTGTTTGGTCAGCTGCAGCAGGGGGCTTCATGACATAGTGAATAGAGCACAGGCCTGGGAGTCAGAAGGTAATGGGCTCTCATCCTGGCTCTGCCCCTTGTCTGCTCTGTGACCTTGGGCAAGTGACTTCACTTCTCTGTGCCTCAGTTACCTTATCTGTAAAATGGGGATTGAGGCTGTGAATGCTAATTGGGGCAGGGACTGTGTCCAAAACGATTTGCTGGTATCCACCCTAGCCCTAGCGCTTAGTACATAGTAAGTGCTTAACAAATACCATAATCATCATTATTGTTATTAATTATTATGTTCCCACCCCTGGGGATGGCTCAGCTGGGGAGAGATGGGCACCTGCCAGCCTCCCTGGGCAGAGTCAGTGAGGAAGTCAGCCCAAGTGTCTCCCAGCATGAGTGGCCCAGGCTCCCCCAAGATCACAGGGAACTGGGAAGGGAAAGGACTGCAAAAGGGAAGCCTTTGTGCCTAATGGATCCAGGGGTGTTGAGCTTCAGGATGGGGTGGGTTCCATCCCTTCAGGGTTGCAGGAAAAGGCTCAGGCTGGCAGTCCTCATGGCATCCTGTTTCACAGCATTATTTTTATGATTATAGAAGCAGTGTGGCGGAGTGGATAGAGCATGGGTCTGGGAAACAGAAGGACCTGGGTTCTAATTCTGGCTCTACCACTTGTCTGTTGTGTGATTTTGGGGAAGTCACTTCACTTCTCAGTGCCTCACTTATCTGTAAAAGGGAGATCGATTGTGAGCCCCATGTGGGATATGGACTGTGTCCAATATAATCAGTTGTATCTACTCTAATGCTTAGTACAGTACCTGGTACATAGTAAGTGTTTAACACTTACTAAATACCTTAAAAAGTATTGGTACTTTTAAACTTAGAGCTTTGTATGAATTGGGGTGGGCAGGGTGGAGCAGGTCCAGCATTTTATATAAGCTGTTGCCTCTTGGTCCTTTGTGCAAATGGCCATCAAATGAAGTATTATTGGCAACTAATAGCTCCTTCCCCACTCTGCCACCAATCTCAGGGGGTAGGGAAAGACCCTGTCATTGCACTGAACTCGCACTGAGTTTCTCAGGAAATAATCATCATCATCACTGTGGTATTTGTTAAGTGCTTACTATGTCCCATCTTTCCCTGCAGTATCCTCAGAGGAGATCTCCTCCCTCCTCGCAAGTGCCACCCCCTCCACCTGTGCTTCGGACCCCATTCCCGCTCACCTTATAAAAACCATTGCCCCTTCCCTCCTCCCCTCCTTAACTTCTATTTTTAACAGCTCACTTTCCAATGGCTTCTTCCCTTCCGCCTTCAAACATGCCCATGTCTTCCCCATCCTAAAAAAACCCTCTCTCGACCCCACTTCCCCTTCCAGTTATCGCCCTATCTCCCTACTACCCTTCCTTTCCAAGCTCCTAGAACGAGTCGTCTACACTTGCTGCCTAGAATTCCTTAACTCCAATTCTCTCCTGGACCCCCTCCAATCTGGCTTCCATCCCCTCCACTCTACCGAGACTGCTCTCTCAAAGGTCACCCATGACCTCCTTCTTGCCAAATCCAATGGCTCCTACTCTATCCTAATCCTCCTTGACCTCTCAGCTGCCTTTGACACTGTAGACCATCCCCTTCTCCTCCACACCGTATCTCACCTTGGATCATGGACTCCATCCTCTCCTGGTTCTCCTCTTATCTTTCTGGCCGTTCATTCTTGGTCTCCTTTGCAGGCTCCTCCTCCCCATCCCATCATCCTCTAACTGTTGGGGTTCCTCAAGGGTCAGTTCTTGGCCCTCTTCTGTTCTCCATCTACACTCACTCCCTTGGTGAACTCATTCGCTCTCACGGCTTCAACTATCATCTCTATGCAGATGACACACAAATCTACATCTCTGTCCCTGTCCTCTCCCTCTCCCTTCAGGCTCGTATCTCCTCCTGCCTCTAGGACATCTCTACCTGGATGTCTGCCCGCCACCTAAAACTCAACATGTCCCAAACTGAGCTCATCTTCCCTCTTAAACCCTGTCCTCTTCCTGACTTCCATATCACTGTGGATGGTATGACCATCCTTCCCGTCTCTCAAGCCTGCAGCCTTGGTGTTATCTTTGACTTGGCTCTCTCCTTCACCCCACAAATCCAATCCGTCACCAAGACCTGCCAGTCTCACTTTTATAATATCGCCAAGATTTGTCCTTTCCTTTCCTCTCCAAATGGCTATCTTACTGGTACAGGCTCTCATAATATTCTGGCTGGATTATTGTGTCAGCCTTCTCTCTGATCTCCCTTCCTCCTGTCTCTCCCCGCTCCAGTCTATTCTTCATTCCGCTGCCCGGCTCATCTTCCTGCAGAAATGCTCTGGGTATGTCACTCCCCTTCTCAAAAACCTCCAGTGGTTGCCTATCAACCTCCGCATGAAACAAAAACTTCTCACTCTAAGCTACAAGGCTCTCCATCCCCTTGCCCCCTCCTATCTCTCCTCCCTTCTCTCTTTCTACTGCCCACCCCATAGACTCCGCTCCTCTGCCGCCCACCTCCTCACCATCCCCGTTCTCGCCTATCCCGCCGTCAACCCTTGGCCCACGTCCTCCTGCTGTCCTGGAATGCCCTCCCTCCTCACCTCCGCCAAACTAATTCTCTTCCCCTCTTCAAAGCCCTATTGAGAGCTCACCTCCTCCAAGAGGCCTTCCCAGACTGAGCTTCCCCTTTTCCCTCTGCTCCCTCTGCTGCCTCTCTACCACCCCCTTCACCTCCCCTCAGCTAAGCCCCCTTTTCCCCCCCTTTCCCTCTGCTCCTCCCCTTCTCCCCCTCCTCTCAGCACTGTGCTTGTCCACTCATTTGTATATATTTTTATTACCCTATTTATTTTGTTAATGAGATGTACATCCCCTTGATTCTATTTATTGCTATTGTTTTTGTATGTCTGTCTCCCCCGATTAGACTGTAAGCCCGTCAATGGGCAGGGACTGTATCTGTTGCCGATTTGTACATTCCAAGTGCTTAGTACAGTGCTCTGCACATAGTAAGCACTCAATAAATACTATTGAATGAATGAATGCCAAGCCCTGTACTAAGCCCTGGGGTAGATACAGGATAATCAGGTCTGACATAGTCCCTTGTCCCACATGGGCCTCATAGTCTAAGTGGGAGGGAGAACAGGTATTTAGTCCCCATTTTACAGGTGAGGAAACTGAGGCACAGATAAGTGAAGTGACTTGCCCAAGGTCACACAGCTGGCAAATGATGGAGCCAGGATTAGAACACTCCCAGGTGCATGCTCTTTCCACTAGACTATAACACTTCTCAAGGGGACTACTCAGGGAGTTATTGTAGTCCGCATATTATGGGGTGATCAAACTCATGCATTTGAGCTATTTAGAGTTCAGAGGGGATGAGAGGCATGGTCAACAGACAGAGTCCTTGATACCTTGACCCCAGGCTCGGCCCGAATCCCCACTCAGAGCTAGATCCATGCTTGTCCACCTTGATTTTGTGTTGCTCTTCTGCAAACCATCAGATGGGGAAAGGGTGAAGAGGATGATATTTCTGTCAGTACCATCGTGGCAGATAGTCTATCTAAACAGGGTTGTTCGTGTCACTTAACCTGCCTCCTCAGCCTCTGGTTTGAATCAGTTTGGGGAGGTGAGGACAAGGTTGGGGGAACGGTCAGGGTCACTGTCCACCTGTTCCTCTTCTGACCATCAGTGGGTAGAGCTCCAAAACCCCTTGCTGCTGCCCCGATGGTAAGGGGCCCCACAAGTCATGTAAATAGAAGGAGAGAGTGAGATGTTCCTGGCTGGCAGATAAACAAATGAGCACACTCCAACCAGGATCCTAGCAGCTTCCTCAGGAGAAAGGGCCCCTTTTCCACATCCTTCCTATGGCCTAGAATAATAATAATAATAATTGTGGTATTTAAGTGCTTACTATGTGCCAGGCACTGTTTAAAGTGCTGGGGTGGATACAAGAAAATCAGATTGGAAACAGTCCCTGTCCCACATGGGGCTCACAAACTTAATCCCCATTTTACAGGTGAGGTAACTGAGGCAAAGAGAAGTTAAGTGACTTGCCTGAGGTCACACAGCATTCATGTGGTGGAGCTAGATTGGAACCCAGGTCCTCCTGACTCCCAGGCACATGCTCTTATCCACCAGGCCACGCTCCTTCTCTGGACCTCCTTCCCCCTTCATATATGACAGATCACCACTCTCCCCACTTTCAAAGCCTTATTCAGATGACTGTGAGCTTGTCGTGAGCAGGGAACGTCACTGTTTATTGTTGCATTGTACTTTCCCAAGCGCTTAGTACAGGCCTCTGCACACAGTAAGTGCTCAATAAATATGATTGAATGAATGAATGAATGAAGGTCACATTTCTCAGCATGGCTTAGTGGCAAGAGCACGGGCCTGGGAGTCAGAGGTCATGGGTTCTAATCCTGCTTCTGCCACTTGTCTGCTGTGATCTTGGGCAAGCCCCTTAACTTCTCTGGGCCTCAGTTACCTCATCTGAAAAATGGGGATTAAGACTGTGCACCCCATGTGGGACAACCTGATGACCTTGTATCCCCCCAGTGCTTAGAACAGTGATTTGCATATATTAAGCACTTAACAAATATCACAATTATTATTATCATTATTATTTCCTCCATGAGGTCTTCCTTCACTAAAGCCTTCCCCTACTCCCTCGCACTTTTGCAATGCTCTTGCACTTGGACCTGTACCCTTTAAGCTCTTGATATTCACTCCTCCCTCAGCCCCACAGCACTTATGTATGTATCCACAATTCATGTTAATGTCTGTCTTCCACTCTAAACTGTAAGTTTCTTGAGCACAGGGAACATAGAAGAGTACAATACAATAGAGCTGGTAGACTAAGTACTAAGTACAGTATTCTGCACACAATAAGTTCTCAATAAAAGCCACTGATTGACTAATTAGCAAGGAGGTCAGTGAGGAGACTTATGCAGTATTCAAGATGGGATAGGAAAAGTGCTTAGATCAGCATCATAGTAGTTTGGATGGAATGGAAATGGTAGGTTTTAAAGATGCTGTTAAGGTAGAACCCATAAGATTTGGTAACCAAGTGAAAATGTGAAATGAATGAGAGATGAGTAGAGATTAATGCCAAGGTTATGGGCTTAATGAAGCAGGGATGGTGGTGGTGCTATCTACAGTGGTGAAATGACAGGAGGAGAAGAAGGTTCAGGTGGGAGATGTCCTGCTTCTGGCCTGGAACACCCTCCCTTGTCATATCTGACAATCACCACCCACTTTCGAAGCCTTTTAAAAAGCAAATCTCCTCCAAGAGGCCTTCCCCAACTAAACCCTCATTTCCCCTTCCCCCACTCCCTTCTGTGTTACTCTTGCACTTAGATCTGCACCTTTTATTTACCACTCTGTCAGCTGCACAGCATTTATGCACATATCTGTAATTTATTTATTTATGTTAATATCTGTTTCCCACTCTAGACTATAAGATCACTGTGGGCAATGAACATGTCTACCAACTCTGTTACACTGTTTTCTCCCAAGCACTTAGTACAGTGTTCTGCAGAGAGTAAGTGCTCAGTAAAGATGATTAATGATTGATGATTGATTTCAGGTGCCGGTAGGACAATCAGGTTGAGATGTCCTGAAGGCAGGAGGAAATGTGAGACTGCAGAAAAGGAGAGAGAGGGAATCAGCAGCAAATTTATTTGGCCATATTAAAGTACCTGAAAACATATGTGAAGTTATAATTTTTTTATAGTATTGGTTAAGTGCTTACTATGTGTCAGGCACTGTACTAAGCACTGGGGTAGATATTAGGGTGTCAGGTTGGATACTGTCCCTGTCCCTCATTGGGTTCACAGTTTTAATCCTCATTTTCAGATGAGGTAAGTGTGGCACAGAGAAGTTAAGTGACTTGCCCAAAGTCACACAGAATAATAATAATAGCAGTGGTATTTGTTTAGCACTTACTATGTGCCAGGCACCGTACTTAGTGCTGGGGTAGATACAAGCAGGTCGGCTTGGACACAGTCCGTGTCCTAGATAGGGCTCACGGTCTTAATCCTCATTTTACAGATGAGGTAACTGAGGCACAGAGAAGTTAAGTGACTTGCCCAGGGTCACACAACAGACAAGTGGTGGATCTGGGATTTAGACTCCCAGGCCCCTGCTCTACCTATTAGTCCATTCTGCTTCTCTAAAGTTCATACCAGGTCACCAACAAATTACAGAAATGAAATGAATGAGGAAGATGACATTTAATAATAGAAGCAGGATGAGAAAAATATGAAAAGAAATGGTATGGTGTGACAGGCTTTTTCATAAATTGCCTTAATTAAAGGAATATTAATTTATTTGTAGCTTTGAGAATATTAGTAGGGTTAAGTAGGACTAAGGTGTTATCAAAGAAATGGTCCAATATTTAGCAACATTAAATCAGAAATGGCACACATCTATAACTATCACCAGATGAGAAGAATAAAACAGGTGTGGACAAAATGGTTTTGGCAAAAAAACTGCCTAAGAGGAAGGATAGCGTGTTGGATTATGGAAAAGCACAAGAAGAATAATGACAATGATGAGTGTGAATTAAATAGAGAAGGGCAAACCACTTTAGGAAGTTAGTCAACTAGAGAAAGCAGACAGCCTGAAAGACTAATTAAAATCATTTAAAGCATATGTATAGTTGTCGCTCACGCTTTGGTCTTATCAGCTATACTTGCAAACACTGATAAAAAATCTCACTATCGGGCACATCACCTTGAAACGTGATGAGAAACTATATATATATGTATGTACATATATTGAGAGAGTTATGTATATGTCAGTGTAAGTATAAAGAAAATCAATATGCATTATAAAAGGGGAAGATGTTAGGATAGTTTTCCTTTAAAGAAAGGAAAATTCTTAGAGGAGGTAAGTCCAGTAGGAACCGAGAGAGTAGTAGAAGGATAAGGACAAGAGAACTTAATGCACATAATTTAGGAGTAGTAGTAGTAATAGTATTAAGTACTTACTGTGTGCCGAGCACTGTACTAAGCACTGGGAGAGAATACACAGGTGGGGATTGGACACGGTCCTGTTCCTCAGGAGGTTGGAGTAGTAGCATTTATCGAGATCCCACTTGGTGCAGTACTAAGATCTTGGGAAGATCAGAACAAAGAAATGACACATTCCCTAACCACAAGGAGCTTTCACTCTAATAAAAGAGACAAACATAACAATATTCACAACTAGAGTGCTCAAAATAAATAACTGAGTACACATATATGCATGAATGCTGAGGAAGGCATAAATAAGTTCATAGATACATGCTAGAATTCGTTGAAGTGGTGATATGACTCAGTGTACTGGGAGATTAATTGAGGAAAGCTATTTGGAGGAGGTGGAATTTTGAGAGGCCTTTAAATGTGGGGAAAGTTGTGGTCTGTTTGATGTGGGGAGGAAGAGAGTTCCCAAACTAGAGAAACAGTATGAGTGGGGGGGAATGGAGGCCAGAGAGTCGAGAGTGAGGTATAGCTAGAAGGTTCGACTGGGAGGAGGGAAGACAGTGGGCTGAGGTATAGCAGGTGAAGAGAGGCAGATAGGTGAAGTGGCATCAAGAAATGCTGTCGTAGGCCAGGAAGATAGTAGAGAACAGCAGGCTAGTAGCCACGGAGAGCGGTAGAATTAGATGATATGAGATTCAAAGGAAGAGAAGAAGAGAGATGGAGGGGACGAAACAAGATAAAAGTGGCATAGGAGAATGTGGAGCAGGATGACTCAGTCAATCAATGATATTTATCAAGTATTTACCATGTGCAGAGCACCATACTAAGAGCTTGGGAGAATACAATATAATAGAGTTGGTAGACATGTTCCTTGCCCACACCATTTTTTTCCTGTGAGGTGAGGAGAGTGGGAGATGAGGCTTCCTTGAGAGAGGACAGCATAGTTTAAAATACTATAAACAAACAAGTTGTGGGTTCATAAAACATGTAGTGACTAATTTTATTATCAGTGGCGCTATACCACAGTGGGGTGGTGGGCTGCTGGGCTATAAGTATTGCCTTCTCATAGATCTGTTGACTGAAAAACCAAAGAAGAAGCCAAAAAGAATGCTCTCTCTTTGGGAAATGAACTGTGAAGTGAATCCTAAGACATGCTTCAGAAAGTCAAAGGGCAAGAGAGAAATGTCAGGGGAGCACATAGGAAGTTTCTCTGAGAACCATTTTATGAAAGGAATAATTTTCCAAGATATTTTCTTGGCAGGATGATTGAACCTATACTGCCTTGACTACTGCATCTATCTAAAACTCAGCATGAGCAAGATTGAGCTCCTCATCTTCCCTCCCAAACCCGGTCCTCTCCCAGACTTCTCTATCACCGTGGATGGCACGACCATCCTTCTCGTCTCTCAGACCTGCAATCTCGGTGTCATCCTTGACTCGTCTCTCTCGTTCACCCCACACATCCTATCCGTTACCAAGACCTGCCGGTTTCACCTCTACAATATCGCCAAGATCCGCCCTTTCCTCTCCACCCAAACGGCTACCTTACTGCTACAGGCTCTCGTTATATCCCGGCTAGACTACTGTGTCAGCCTTCTCTCTGACCTCCCTTCCTCCTCTCTCACCCCGCTCCGGTCTATTCTTCACTCCGCTGCACGGCTCATCTTCCTGCAGAAATGATCTGGGCATGTCACTCCCCTTCTTAAACAACTCCAGTGGTTGCCTATCAACCTCCGCTCCAAACAAAAACTCCTCACTCTAGGCTTCAAGGCTCTCCATCACCTTGCCCCTTCCTACCTCTCCTCCCTTCTCTCTTTCTACTGCCCACCCCGCACGCTCCGCTCCTCTGCCGCCCACCTCCTCACCGTCCCTCGGTCTCGCCTATCCCGCCGTCGACCCCTGGGCCACGTCCTCCCGCGGTCCTGGAACGCCCTCCCTCCTCACCTCCGCCAAACTGATTCTCTTTCCCTCTTCAAAACCCTACTTAAAACTCACCTCCTCCAAGAGGCGTTCCCAGACTGAGCTCCTCTTCTCCCTCTACTCCCTCTGCCACCCCCCCTTTACCTCTCCGCAGCTAAACCCCCTTTTTCCCCTTTTCCCTCTGCTCCTCCACCTCTCCCTTCCCATCCCCACAGCACTGTACTCGTCCGCTCAACTGTATATATTTCCATTACCCTATTTATTTTGTTAATGAATTGTACATCGCCTTGATTCTATTTAGTTGCCATTGTTTTTACGAGATGTTCTTCCCCTTGACTCTATTTATTGCCATTGTTCTTGTCTGTCCGTCTCCCCCGATTAGACCGTAAGCCCGTCAAACGGCAGGGACTGTCTCTATCTGTTGCCGACTTGTTCATCCCAAGCGCTTAGTACAGTGCTCTGCACATAGTAAGCGCTCAATAAATACTATTGAATGAATGAATGAATGAATGAATGAATGAATGAATGAATGAATCTCCTCACTGACTCTCCGCCTCCTGTCTCTCCCCACTCCATCCCATCCTTCGCTCTGCTGCTCCGGTCATTTATTAACAAAAACCTTCATTCATTCATTCAATAGTATTTATTGAGTCCTTACTATGTGCAGAACACTGTACTAAACGTTTGGAATGTACAAATTGGTAACAGATAGAGGCAGTCCCTGCCCTTGACGGGCTTACAGTCTAATCGGGGGAGACAGACAAGAACAATGGCAATAAATAGAATCAAGAGTCTCCCCACTCCTCAAGAACCTCCAATGGTTGCCCATCCATCTCTTCATCAAGCAGAAACTCCTTACCATTGGCTCTAAAGCACACAATGAGCTCTCTCCCTCCTACCTCATCTCACTGATCTACTATAGCCCAGCCCACACACTCCACTCCTCTACTGCCACTCTACCACAGTGGCCTGAGCTTATATATCTCATCACCAATACCTTTCCCACATCCTTCCTCCAGCCTGGAACTCCCTCTCCCTCCATATATGCCAGACCACCATTCTCCCCACCTTCAAAACATTATTAAGGTCACATCTCCTCCAAGAGGCCTTCCCCTATTAAGTCCTCTTTTCCCTGGCTTGCTCTACCTTCTACATTGTCTATGCACGTGGATCTGTGACCTTTGGACATTTGATATTTGCCCCACCCCCATTCCCACAGCACTTATATGCATATCTTAAATTACATATTATAAATTATTTATTCATATCAATGTCTGTCTCCCCCTCTAGGCAGCTCGTTATAGGCAGGGAAGATGTCTGCTAATTCTGTTGCATTGTACTCACCCAATTGCTTAGTACAGTGATCTGCACATAGTAAGCACTCAATAAATATGACTGATTTGTCTCCATGGACTAATCTTCCCTGTTTTGCTTGACTGTCCTTCGAAGGATTCCTATGAGGTTCAGATCAGTTGCTGTTTTTGGTCCAGCTTTTGGGTGGCAAAGGATTCATTCATTCATTCAATCAATCGTACTGAGCACTTAATTTGTGCAGGGCACTATACTAGGCACTTGGGAGAGTACAACAAGCAGACACATTCCCTGCCCACAATGAGCTTACAGTCTAGAGATAAACATTCTCAACTGGGGTTTGCCTTGTACCCATATTTTCTCATTACAATTGAGCAAAAATAAAGTCATTACTTTTGTTGGTAATTGTAATGGCTTGTAGTTGTACAGAATCAAATATCAGGAAAGAAGTGCAGCTTTCTTTGGCTTTAGCCTCATGTACAGATGGCTTTGGATATGGGTCAGGATTCTGAAGGATGCTTCAAGTTCATGTTTCTGGTTTGATGTTCTAGGATTCAGGTCCTCAAAGGCCTTGGAAATAGTTATTGAAAATAAGCTAGGGTTTGGAAAATGGAATCTTTTAAAATTGTTTTCCAGTTCTTATTCTATTCTAAACATTTTTCTCAATTCAAGTAAATGCTATTTTATTACTCATCTGCTGTTAAAATTTTTATTCAGTGACCTTTTAAGAAAAGTCACTGAGCTAAGGGGAAAAACCAACAGACAGAAAGGAGGGACCAAAACAGAAAGGGATGAAAGCAGATCAAGAGCCTTGCCTGAAAATGACTCAGGACCAATCATTTTCTCAGCTTTTGTACTACTTATGATGTTACCTATAATGAATACAAGCACATGTGCGTGCGTGCGCGCGCACACACACACACACATTTTAAACATTGAAGTATTAGAAAGAAATAAGAGGAAGTGTTGGAGCTTTGGTTTTTATTGACATAAGTTTATATTATATTTGGCATTTAGGTAGTCCTGATATCTTTTAAGGTTATTGAGTATACAAGATCAGAGAAGACTGGATTTAAATCAGATTTCAGAACAATTAATTTTTCTTAGACCAGTCATAATTTCAGAGAAGTAAAACAGAATAGACCGTGAGCCCCATGTATCATAGAAACTCTGCCTGACCTGATTACCTTGTATCTACCCCAGCGCTTAACTTAAATACCACAAAAAATGGGAAAAGCACATAAAGTATTGGCTATATCCAACTGAGACTTAAAATTCCAACCCTTAGTAATTTGATCATCAGTTGCCTGCCCATCTTTAGCATAGCTTGGCAAATTTAACCCAAACTTCATACTTTAGTTAGGTTGCAACTTTATGAAATATCGTAGTTGCCCTGCACATGCTTTTCTATCTTTCTTGACCTTGCTCCTTAAAAAAATTGGAAAAATACTCTCATTGGGATCTTTATGCAAAGCACATTCTGTGCCAACCAAACTGAGACCCAGTCGAAGGATTTTTGATAATAAAATGTTCCACTGTCCAAGTCATGTGCTAAAGAGAGTTGAGATGAAATCCAAATCTGCCAAAGATAAACCCCTACAAAATTCCCCCCCCAAGAGCTGATAGGAGGAGTAAGATGGATGTCCCCTTTGTACTGAGCAAGGATCTTTGTTTTTCTACCTTTTGTACGATTATGCCAGTTGCTTGCAATCTAACCTTTTCAAAAAATGCAAGCACATAGTAGTTCTTGCTTTGCTCCAGGGCAGATTTATCTTACATCAGTGAAACTTTAAAGCGGGGGTCGGTAATCAGAAACTTCTCTGTGCAGATGAGCCAAAGCAAATGAAACTTTTGAGCAGTTGGTGCACCAAAGGCTAAAAAAAATTATGCCCCCTTCACATGACACATGATTTCATAATGTTGTAACAGCACAACGTGATGTTGTGATTGCAGTGTGGCTTCTTCACAGCAACAGCTGTTGCTGCTAGTGAGGATAGGAAAGGGAAGAGGAAAAGAAAGGGACAATGAAGAATGGAAGAGAAGACTGTGAGGAAGGAGGGAGAGTTGGAGGTAATCAGCAACAAGCAGCTTGCCTGGGGGTGCTAACACTCAGATGGTCAAGGACTTGGCCTTCTGTCTTGTGGGCCCTAGGGGGCTGGGCCCTGGAGGACCCCAGGACCTGAAATCATACCACTCTGAACAGAAAATCCTTGACCCTCATATGTCCAGAGTTGGAGTTTTCAACCCCAGCATCGGCCAAAGGGAGGGAATCTCCACCCATCCTGCATACTCCCATATGCTCGACAGCTTTTCCTCCATCTGCTCCTGCCCACAGCTCTCCTACTGCCCCATTACCCACTGGATACAAAAAGCAGCCAGTATTAGAGGGCAGGAGTCAAGTGGCATACGACACCAGGTCTCACCCCAGTTCTGACCGTTACTCCCACTGCTGCCCACACTATGGGACCAATTCAGGGAAACCTACCCTCCTTAGCGCCAGTCAGAGAAGCTTGTCAAGGATGGAGTGGGGAGATTTGGTAAGACCAATGTTCGTCTAATCTTGTTAACAAGGAAGAAAACTGGAGAGAATGGGAGAGAATATAGGGAGAGAGAGAGTAAAGAGAAGGGGAAAGAGGAAGGAGAGAGAGCGAGTGAGAGAAAGAGAGAGACAGGCTGGTGGTAACACATGGGTGGTGGAGGAGGCTGAGAGAAATCTGAGCTCAACTAGCCATCCTGTGATGCATGGAGCCATGTAGACTCCCTCTCAGCTCCATTCTGGCTCAAAGGGGCAGGGAGGCCCACCTATGTCCAGCCAAGCTTTCTGCATAGTTTTTTGCACTGTAGACAAAGCTAATGGTGTCTCCCTCTCAGCACTTAGTCTGTGGATGAACACTTATATTCAAGAGCCACACTGGATTCCAAGAAGAGTCTGTGGCTCCTGAGCCATAAGTTGCCAACCAATGCTATAAGCAATCAATCAATCATATTTATTTAGCATTTACTGTGTGCAGAGCACTGTACTAAGTGCTTAGGAGAGTACAATATAACAATATAAGTTGGTAGACACGATCCCTGCCCACAAAAAGTTTACAGTCTAGGAAGCAGTGATTGATCCTCATTTAGGTGAAAGAAAGATTTATACATATATACTGCAAGGTGAGACAGTGACTATAAAATTAGTTGTTTGTGTGCATTGAGCTCAAAGTGTGTGAATGTTAGTACTAATTTGTGGCCCCTTACATTCGACAACTCGTGACAAGCATCCCCTTCACCAGCTCCTTAAACCAGCTAAGCAAGGTAGATAAAGAATCTCCTAGTTAGGCAATGTGACATCTCACTGAAATATATATTCACTCTCATAATTGCCCCCAACACATAATCCACCCCCATTCTTATTTTTGAGGAGGATATAAAATATATTCTTTGTATCACCTCCCAGGAGTTGTAAGCAGTGATAATGGCTTACATTGGGGTAGGAAGAGGAAAAAAATCGGAACACAGTAACGGCATAGAGGAGTTCCTTCTTTAAGAATGTGCCATCTCCTAGATAGGAAGAGTGAAAGGGTCAATAACACTGAAGAGAAAAACTCACGCTAAGGAAAGGAAGTTTTTTCTTTAAAGCAGGAGTGCTGGAGGTGTGAAGAGAAGAAAAAAGTAGGGAGGTTGATCAGAATTCATTGAGTGCCTATTGTATATAGCACTCAGGAGAGTGCAATAGCAGTAAGAGAAACAGTCTCAAGTGCCCTCTTACTTTCCTTTTCCTTCTCCTCTCCTTTCTTTCTTCTCTTTTTTTCTCGTGCTCCCCTTATTGTTATACTGAATTCTCTGGGTGGAAAAAAGTAGGGGTAATTATTGCCAGTAAATGCAGTCTATATGAATCAACAAACATTTTAGCAGTGAAAAATGGCCCATTTTGCTTACTGATCTAAGGCACTAATCGAAATGTGCCAGTGAGCAGGTCATCACTGTACAGTATAAAAAGCGTGAATAAATTTACTTCATTCACACACTGTGTCGTTCCCAGCTTGTTTAGATCTATTGTTCTTGGCTGGATGAAATGGCATTCATTGGTGACCTGCACATCTTCAGGTGGATTATTCAACTATGATTGGGACTAGTTATTCTTCACATGCAATAGTCAAACAATTCATTTGCGGGCATGGATTCCATATCTTTTTTTCCACATGGCATCATTTCCAGAGCATTTGAAACTCACTTCTGGTGTGTTATGATAAGACTCCTCCCTTATTCCGACTTTAGAAATGGTCAGTTGTGAAATACATACTTTATGTAAGCTGCTTGTGTGGGTGGTTTGGGAATTTATATGGTTTGTGGATACAGTGGAAAGAAGAAAAGATTTTCTTTGCCAGCACGTGTTGTGTGTCATGACACAGTATATAGCATGTTTCATCATAATGTAAATATAATGCCTTTTATTCAAAGGTATGTGACAGCTGATGTGGGTATCCTAATACCCATGATATCCAAGGGCTGGCATACATTGGAGAAAGGTTGCTAACACAAGAAATGGAGAGTGCACTTTAAGCATGGCCCTAGTTTATCTGATCTTCATGACACATAAGGTCTCAAGCAGGGAACTAATCCCTACCCAAACTAAAACTGTAATATAAATGGAGGAGAAAGGAGATTGCTGGCATGTACTGTTAAGGAGTGATCTTTCTTTTATTGGCAGCATTTACCTCCAAAGGTCTGGTTATTTGTAAACAGGTTAGCAGTTCATGTAGAGCAGGTAAGATGAATAGGTATGAAGGATACATAATATAAATTATTTCATTAAAAATTAAAGCTGGATAAAATTGTATACATTTCATTGAATTACCTTTCTAGGCTTCGCAAATATTCCAAGGGAGGCTAATCTCTTTTTAATTAGACTGTACATCTTTTTCAAAGGCTACTGTCCCAATACTTTAATATAAAAAGATGGCTTTTTTTTCCACTTTACGCAGCAGAAACCAGGAAGCTCAAGATTCCTGTTTTCTGTTAACTCTCTCTTAATAGGAAAGATTTAGCTTTAGATCATAAAAAACACTCAAAATTTGAGACACATTTATCATTTTTCATATAAATGGCAGCAAATGACTCTAGATTACCAAGCAACTGGCTAGAATGATGAAAGCTTTGGTGGATCATCTGCAGATTTTCCAAATGCAGATTTAGTCTTGACTATATTAATTTCCACTGTTACCTAAATATGTCCCAGAGAAGATGTGAATGTCAAAAAAATTCCAAAATATGCTCTTCATTTTGTCCCTGAAGTGCAGCATAATTCTTCCTTTCCAATTCTAGGTTACTGAATTTAGCCTTCATGCAAGTAAGAAGCCCAGTTGTATCATGTGACTCAAATGCTATACTGTGACGTGGTGTCCTCAAGGAAGTTATTGTTTTCACCTCTCCTTTCCTCCCCACCCTTATAAGAGAGTCTCAGAGATGTACTCTCTCTTCTGCCAGAACACATTATACACTAAGCCTTTTAGTTAGAAATTGATGGCAGAATTAGGGAATGTTCTCCCAAAAACGCTAGCCTGTCTGGATACAGCACAAAGTGATGTCCAAAGGAACCGTTGTGTGCTAGCACACCGTGTCAGACACAGGCTAAATAGTACATCACACCTTTTTCTTAACATGGGGCTCTGCAAGAATGCAATCCCTGCATTAGAGGAGAGCTGGGAATCTCAAAAAACAATAAATCTAGGAATGTTTCTGAGATAGCCCTGTTCTAACACTCTGGGTCTGTTGCTAGTAAAGTGATGTAAAAATGCAAAAGGACACAAAAGGAGTCCTTATATTTTGGGGAGACGTATACACCAAGTCACTAATCAGAAGGAAATCTCGCTTCTTCACTGCTTATCATGCATCTGGTTTCCTTGCAATGAGCTGTAGTTGGTTGCTCGTTTCATGCATGCTGGTTCTGGTCCTGTTCATCATCCCTTCCTGCTATTTAACTGCCCCCTTGATCCCCAGCTTCCAGTTGCTGTGGGAAATCTGGAGTTTTCTTCTAGTTCTCCATTCATTCAGTCATATTTTTTGAGGGCTTATTGTGTGCAGAGCGCTGTACTAAGCATTTGGGACAGTACAATATAACAGTAAACAGACACATTTCCTGCCCATGATGAGCTTATAGTCTAAATATGAGTTTAGTGGTAGGCATTGTTTTGGGGTGAAGTTCCAAGAACCCACTAAAGCCGGTCTCTTCCCCAGTCTCTTTCCCACATGGGGCTCACCATGTATCTTACCTCCATTGTAGAGATGAGGAAACTGGGGTCCAAAGAGGTTAAGTGACTTGCAAGAGAGAGAGAAACATAGAGCCATCTTTTGATTTCAGAGAAGACTTCACTGATAGTGAAATTTACTATGACTGAAAAGGTTAATATGGGACTCAGAGTCCAGGTCACATTGAACATGCAAAAGACTGTCCCCTGTGTTGTCTTGTTGGATTTTGCCTTGGGGTTGTTTTCTCTTTTGCCTCCTTGTCTCTTATTTCTTTCAAAGCATTTGCTCAAAAAAAGCGACTCCTTTCTTTAGTTTGGCATAGCACGATAGTTTGTCCTCTGTAATACTTCCCAGTTTTCAAGTGAGATCTGAGACTTTGTTTTACCAGGTCCTTAAAATGTTTCCTCTGCCATCTTTGCTTTTAATTTCCCAATAACAGCTCTCAATGCAGCAGTTCTTTGAGTGTCCTATTGTCCTATCATTTTTTAATGTTTTTTATGGTATTAGTTAAGTGCTTACTGTATGCCAAGCACTGTACCAAGCACTGGGGTAGATAAAAGCTAATCAGGTTGGACACAGTCCATCTTTCACTTGGGGCTCACAGTCTTAATCCCCATTTTACAGAGTAATGTGTGGCACAGAGAAGTTAAGTGACTTGTCCAAGGTCACACAGCAGATAAGTGGTGGAGCCAGGAATTAGAGTTCAGGTCCTTCTGAATCCCCGGCCCATGCTCTATCTATCCACTAGGCAATGTTGCTCTTTCCACTAGACAACATTGCTTTTGCTCACATTCATTCTCCTCACATGTTCCACCCACTGGAATTCCTAGGTAACAGAATTTGGTGACAGCATTTGGTTCTGTGTTGCCAATATGAATTTTTGTTCCTGTGCATAACTTATCTGGTACAGGCCAATACATCACCTAGTTGTTTTGAGACATCATCAATTTGCATTGTCTGGCTAATGCAGTGAAATGGTTTACAATCATTGCAAGTAAGAAGCAGCATTGCCTGGTGGATAGATCATGGGCCGGGGATTCGGAAGAACCTGGGTTCTAAATATGGCTCCATCACTGGTTGGCTGTGTGATCTTGGGCAAGTCATTTCACTTCCTCTGTGCCTAAGTTACCTCATCTATAATATGGGGATTACGACTGTGAGCCCCATGTGGGACACAGACTGTGTTCAAACTGATTAACTTGTATCTACCCCAGTGCTTAGCATAGTGCCTGGCACATAGTAAGTGCTTAACAAATACTATTTAAAAAATGCATGTCTTCTTGGGTGTAGGCCCATACAGCTCAGTCAGATCATTTTTAAATGACTCATGAACTTTGGATGTTGCACAAGGTCTGGTAAGTAGGAAATGTTAAGTCCGTTGAGGAAGAAGCAGAATGGCCTATGGAAAGATCCCGGGCCTGGAAGTCAGAAGGACTTGGGTTCTAATCCCTGCTCTGGCATTTGTCTGCTGGGTGACCTTAGGCAAGTCACTTCACTTCTCTGTGGCTCAGTTACCTCATCTGTAAAATGGGGATTAAGACTGTGAGGCCCATGTGGGTCAGGGACTCTGCCTAATGTTCATTCATTCATTCATTCATTCATTCATTCATTCATTCAATCGTATTTATTGAGCGCTTACTATGTGCAGAGCACTGTACTAAGTGGTTGGAGTGTACAATTGGGCAACAGATAGAGACAATCCCTGCCCAACAACGGGCTCACAGTCTAAACGGGGGAGACAGACAACAAAACAAAACAAAGCAAAACAAGTAGTATGGCATCAATATCATCAAGATAAATAGAATCATAGAAATGTACACATCATTAACAAAATAAATACAGTAATAAGTAACATATACAAATATGCACAAGTGCTGTGGGGAGGGGAAGGGGGAAGAGCAGAGGGAGGGAGAAGGGGGAATGGGGGAGGGGAGGAGGAGCAGAGGCCTCCTGGAGAAGGTTAGCTCTCAGTAGGGCTTTGAAGAGGGGAAGAGAGTTAGTTTGGCGAATGTGAGGAGGGAGGGCATTCCAGGTCAGAGATAGGACGTGGGCCAGGGGTCGACAGTGGGACAGGCACGAACGAGGGACTGTGAAGAGGTTATCAACAGAGGAATGGAGTGTATGGGGTGGGCTGTAGAAGGAGAGAAGGGAGGTGAGGTAGGAGGGGGTGAGGTGATGGAGAGCTTTGAAGCCAATAGTGAGGAGTTCTTGTTTCATGCGAAGGTTGATAGGCAACCACTGGAGGTTTTTGAGGAGGGGAGTGACATGCCCAGAATGTTTCTGTAGAACATGATTAGCTTGTATCTACAACAGTGCTTGACATATAGTAAGCACTTAACAAATGCTATTATTATTATTACTGTTAAGAGTTTAATAGTAACATTCTACTATGGTGTGGAGGAGGAACATTCTAACACCTGCAGCGGGTCTCTTGTTGTATCTTCCAGCATGGCCGCATAGTATAAGTTGACTAGGATCGGGCCAATTACATTTCTCTGATATACTCCATCAGAATTAGGGAATGGTTCAGATAGGGTACACACTTGACACTGATCCAACTAGCTATACCCTTATGAAGTAACTTGAAACATTTTTGGGGGCAGCCAAATTTGATTAGTAATTTCCAGAGCCCAGATCTATTGATGGTATCAAATGCTTTCCCAAGATCAACAGAAACTGTATAGAACTTTTGGTGCTCTTCCCTGTTCCCGGTATCTAACATGCAGCAAAGTTCATGTCTGTTGTGTCACCCTGTCTTCTGAAGCCACATGGTAATCCTGGGAGCTTTTTTATTTATGACATTTGTTAAGCACTTACTATGTGCTAAGCAAGCACTGGGGTAGATAGAGAATTAGGTTGGACACAGTCCCTGTCCCATATGGGGCTCACAGTCTAAGTAGAAGGAAGTAGGGTTTAATCCCCATTTTACAGATGAGGAAACTGCGGCACAGAGAAGTTAAGTGACTTGTCCAAGGTCTCACAGCAGACAAGTGGCAGAGCCATTTGGTCAATAATATCCTTTTACTAGTTGATCCAGGAGTACCCTGGCTAGGATCATGCCGACAGTGGAGAGTAATGAGATACTTTAGTAATTGCTGCAATCTGAACTTCCTCTTTTCTTTATAAAAAATGGTGATGATGGTGACATCTTTGAAATCCTGCAGCATTTTCCTCTGCGATGCACATGCCAAGGGAGAGCTTGTGGTAAGGCTTAAGCTGGGTATCCCCTCTATAGTTGTAGGAATCAGCAGGTATGCCACCAGATCCGGTTGCTTTTCCATTTTCCATGGCTCTAATACAATGACTTCTCCAGTAGTTGGAACAAGTGCCATGTCTGCACATATTGGAAGGTTTTCTGTGGTTTACAATTTTTGCTCCCAAGATCCATAAGAATTCTAGAAATCTCAAAGGATTTTGGGTACCAAGTAAAGATAAGAGTAGAAGTGGGAGATCCAACACTATTGCTTAGGTTTTAGCTGCAGAGATTTCCGATCCAGAAGTGGTAGCAGGGGCCAACTAACTGCAAGTGGCAGTGGCAACATTCTGGCATGAGCATCACTGTCACAACCATAGCCAGAGGCTCTGTGATTTCATCCAGGGTGGCTTTTATTAATTGACTGCTTCTTGCTTTCCAATCTTCCCAAGGCTGGAGTGACTCACATGGTGGGTCAGATTTTGTTCCTCTTTGGCTTTTATTGTCTCTAGAGTCCTATTGCGGTTAAGATTGAGAATATGATCAATATGTCTTTTGAAGAGCACCTGTCCCCACTCTTTGAATAATGTATGTTAATACTGAAATAATAATCATCACTATATTATCATTATAATTTCATTACTGTAAATACTAGAGAAGCATTGTGGCCTAAAGGAAAGAGAACTGGCCTAGGAGTCAGAGGACCTGGGTTCTACTCCTGGCTCCGCCACATGCCAGCTGTGTGACCTTGGGCAAGTCACTTTACTTCTCTGGGCCTCAATTTCCAAATCTGTAAAATGGGGATTAAATACCTGTTCATCCTCTTACTTAGATATGAGCCCTATGGGGGACAGTGACTGTGTCCAACCTGATTATCCTGTATTTGCTCCAGAGTTTAGTGCTGTGATCAGCACATAGTAAACAATTATTATTTCTATCGTTATTATTATTCAACCTTCAGCACTAAAACCTACATTGAGGGATCAAAAGTATTCTGAAGTTTTAAAAATAATGGAATCATCATTCAGACACCATTACAAAAATAAATAGGGAATTCTCTCTTTTGGCTGTGTCTATGTGGATATTCTCCACTTCCTCTTTTAGACCCACACACTCATGAGTTTGGGGTAACTTATCCGAATAACCCTAAATTGGGATCAACATTTGCTATCTTCATAGTATTAGTTCTATTCTTTCTAAGTGCCTACAGTGTGCAGATCTCTGTACTAACTGCTGGGCAACCCCCCCCCCCAAAGAAAACAAACAAAAAACATGGGTGAGAATTAGGCACAGTCTCTGGCCCCCAAGGGGCTACAATCTTATAAAAAGAGAGAGAGAGTTGTCTACAGACACACAAGGAAAGCTGAAACAATAAAAACTTGACAACAACATAAAGACAAGGTAAGCGATAGTAGTAATGGTATTTGTTAAGTGCTCACTGTGTGCCAAGGACTGGACTAAGCAGTGGGGTAAATATAATATCCCATTTTACAGATAAGGAAACTGAGGCACCAAAAATTACACTTCAACTGTGAATCCCATGCAGGACAGGGACTGTATCCAACCTAATTAACTTGTATCTGCTCCAGCATTTAGAACAGTGTTTGACACATAGTAAGCACTTAACAAATACCATTAAAAAAATGACTCTCCCAAGGTCACACACAAGGCAAGTGGCAGAACTGGAATTAGAATCCATATCCACTGACTCCCAGGGCTGTGCTGTTTCTCAAAAAAGAACAAAAAAATAATTTCAGCAGGGGTGTAAGTAAAACTCTCACTGGAGTTGGGGGCAGCACTTTTAAATGTCCTGCTGCTAGGTTGCATGGGGCAAGGAGGGTGGGAGGGTGGTGGCAAAGCAGGATGTTTCAAACTTTAGTGCCAGCAAGAATTATTCCAGCCCACCCAGCAATCAAGTGAGAATGTGGGGAACCCCGCTAGTCCTTGGGCCAGAGACTACATCCTGCTGCCCAAAAGACCTGGAGCAGCAAAAGTGTGGGCCGGCTTTCTCCCTGCCCCCTTCCTGAAGCAGCCCCATGCCCTCTGCACCCCATCTGAGCCAAGCCGGTTTGCTACAAGAGCAGAGAGTGTTGATCACGGCTGACTGGCTGCCTGGCACACCTGTAGTTTGGGGCCCACAAGGAGGCCTCAGGCAAGGCTGGGCTCTAGTGATAGATGATCTTTCACAGGCTGGAGCAGGGGGTGATGGGAAATACTGATGCCATAGAAGCAGGGCAGCTCCTCTCCCAGGCGGCAGCTCTTTGGTTTGGTGATACAGGGGATCAGCAGGGGCCTCACACTGCTTGATCTTCTGTCCATCATTTACCTGAAATGTTGATCAGTGGCCTTGCCACTCCTCTTGGGTAGTTTGCAGTTCAGTTTACTTTGCCCATTTGACTGGAGTCAGGATTAAAATCCATGGGACCCTGGGTGACATTTCCTCCTTCATTCACATGAAAAAAAAACACCTTCACTTTGGGACCACCTCACTGAATAGTGCAGAGAGTGCATGGAGAGCCTTGGCCCAGCTGGTCCCCTGGCACTTGAAACTGCCCTTCCTCCAAATCTTGCATTTAGAGCAAAATCCAAGGAAAATAGATTAGAACTCCATCCAGGGCATGGCTGAGAGTTCTGTGAAGGCTCCAGCATTCATGACTGAACCAGATTCCCAACAAAGATAATGACCAAAGCCAGGATTTAATCAGTACCACAGATTGGAAAGAATGGCAAGAAAATACTAAAATCTAAGTTTTCAAAATAATAACTGAAGCTACTGAGGTTCACAATTGCTTGGGCCAAGCTTGATGATCTGATTACCAGAAACCAGACACCATGTTTCACCATGTGGCTGCCTGAAGGTTTTACTTGGGGAAGTGGCTGGAAAAAGGATTTAGTCTAAGATAACCAACCCCTAAATTAACTCATCCTAGATTCCCTTTTACCCCAGATAAAGCTTAAGCAGAAATACTTTACATGTGGGAATCTTCTCATGGGGTGGTGTAAACCAGTAGCTGATCTCCAAGCACACAGCACAGCAACCCACTAAGTTCCAGCACTTAATTTCCTCACAGCACTTTCTGTAGAAGAATTCGGCAATACCCCAGCTATCAACAGGGCCGATTTCTTCCCAAAATATCCTAAGAGCTGCTGAGAAGTTTAGGTAAAACCGTTCCCTTTGCACCATGGGGTTTGTAGTCCATGCTGTGGCTGCAACCTTTCTCCCTTAACACTCTCTTTTTTTATTTCAGAAGGTTTGTGTTCCAAGTTTTGGTTGCTTGTGAAAGAATGGAGCATTTTTAAAGGCTTGCACCATGTCAAAGGGGGTATAGATATATTACTATACTTAGAACTTGGAGAGTGGCATTGTGATCATCCCTCATCGTCAATCAATCAATCAATCATATTTATTGAGCATTTTACTGTTGACAGAACACTGTTTTAAGCACTTGGGAGAGTTGGTAGAAATGTTCCCTGCCTGCAAGGAGCTTAAGGTTTAGGGTGGGAAAGTTGAGGTGTGGTATTCTTTTTGTGATTGTCCCTCGTCATACCATTTTAATGAAATGCAAAAGTGTGAATTTATCTGTGTGACTTCGGTGCAAGTAGGATGAATTGTTAAATGGGTTGCCTGTAGAATCCGCCAAGCAGAAACTTGACTCATCATCACCTAGCAGGTGAGGTTAGAGCGTGTGAGAACTTTTAAAATTCTTGTAGCATATCACGCTCATGTCAGGATTTTAAACTGGAAGCCAATTAAATCTCAGATCAGATATAAAACTGTCAAAATGACCTATAAGATGATATATCATATTGGTCCTATCTATATCAAAGATCTTCTAGTTAATTACCTGCCTTTTTATTCCCTAAATTGCCATTCAGATAGGGTTTAGTTAACTCATTTTAGTTGGAAGTCTTTAGAAAGACCATGAGTTTGGCTCCAATAGAATATCTACATATAACTGGAATATGTAAGTTTGGGATAAAAACAAAAAAAAATGCTTTCTGGTCTAAATAGTGTAAAGTGTTTTGAAATGCCCTGACATGAAGTGTTCTTTAATCACATACCTGGCAAGGTTATCCATCAGGATGAATTGGAATGCTGAACTGTTCAGTACTGGAAGGCAGGTTGAGTCTATAGATTCATTTAATGATCCTAGATCTGCAGTTTTAATGGGACCTCTTCTAACTGAAGGATTCTTTGTTGTCAGCAAATCCTTGATATTCAAGTTCCTAGAGGATTTGGTGATTCAGTCTACTAAAACCCAAGTTTAATTTTAATTTAACTTTCAAAGCAATTTAGAAGTCATAAAAGTTATTTTCTAAGGGTTTTTTATTGATAAACTGATCATATTACTTTTCCTGCAAGCATTCAGGAAAAGTGTCCAGTACTGTATATCCTTCTTTTGCTCCTTTCTTTTAGAATTTTCCTTTAAGATATTGAGGACAAAATCCTCAACTTAATTTATTCAGTTCCCTAATTTGGATTCAGAACCACATCTTTGTTTAAGGGTTTATGTAGATAAACCTCAATTTTGTCAATCTCAATTTTGTCTAAGAAGTAGGATCAACTTCTAATTTCCGATGTTAAATCCTATGCTCTAGTTTCTGCAGCAATATTCTCAAGATGACTGTACCAGGCTATGCCCCATGCTGGGCAAGGCATTTCTTGTAAACTAAAATACTGTAACTTCATTTACTGATGGGTGCTATTGGGATGGTAGGAAATTATTTAAAATCCAGAAAGCTTAAGGCCTCAGGTTAATATACATACAAGAACCAATGGCAACCAATGGATGATCCTTTTCCTCCCCAACCGCCTGAGGCAACAGGCAGTCTCTTGGGACAACTTGCATGTGACCTCAAGTCAATCATTTTCTCAATGAAAATCAATCTATTAATTATTAGGATGAGTATTTATGGATGTTGACACCGAGCCGTTGGAGAATAACCTCAATGCTGCAGTGATGGTTTGGCCATATCAATTAATCAATCAATCATATTTATTGTTATTATTGATAATGATAATAACAGCAATAATAATAATAATAAGTATTATGGTACTTGTTAAATGCTTATTATGTGCCAAGCACTGTTCTAAGCCCTAGAGTAGATACAAGTTGATCAGGTTGGACACTGTCCCACTCCCCACATGGGGCTCGTACTCTTAATCCCCATTTTACAGATGAGCTAACTGAGGCCCAAGGTCTCACAGCAGGCATGTGTCTGAACCAAGATTAGAACCCAACTCCTTCTGACTCTCAAGCCCATACTCTACCCACTAAGCCACGCTGCTTTATTGAGTGCTTACTATGTGCAGAGCACTGGACTAAGTGCTTGGGAGAGTATAATACAGCAGAATTGGCAGACACATTCCCTGCCCATAATGAGGTTACAGTCTACAGGGGAAGATGGACATTAATATGAATAAATAAATAATTTATAATGTAAAATTTAAAGATATGTACATAAGTACAATGGTAATGGGGTGGGGCAAATAGCAACTGTCCACAGGTCACAGATTGCAGCACATGGGTGATGCAGATGGAAAAGTGAACTGGGGAAAAGAGGACTTAATTGTGGAAGGCCTCTTGGAGGAGATGTGACCTTGGGAATGCTTTGAAGGTGGAGAGAGTGGTGGTCTAGCATATACAGAGGGGAAGGGAGTTCCAGGCTGCGGGAGGATCTGGGAAAGGGGTCGGCAGTGAGATAGATGAGATAGGGGCACAGTGAGTAAACTGGGACTGGAGGAGTGGAGTGTGTGGGCTGGGCTGTAGTAGGAGATCAGGGAAGTGATATAGGGTGGGGTGAACTGATGGAGTGCTTTAAAGCCAATCAAAAGGAGTGTCTGTTTGATGTGGAGGGGGATGGCTATAATATCTAATTATGCTTCACTTTAACCTAATTAACCCACTATGACCTATGGATGTATAATTAGGGAATCACTGAGAAGCCCAGTGGAACAGCAGATAGGAAATGATACTTCTAATTTCCAAACCAAGTCAGCCTCTATCTTGTTTTGTTACTGTGAGCACGTACCTTCCCTGTTAAACTAGTGAATTGGTGAAGTGAATTGGTGATCAACTGGGTACTTCACATAGAATATCACCATATTCCTCAGGGAGCCAGCTCTGCAGATTTAGTAAAGCTTTTCCCATCAGTCAAGGAAAACCAAGCTTTCCCTTGAATTGAGTTTTGCATATATTATAAACTAGGAAACTCCATGCAAAAACACAGACCTTTGCAAAATATACCAATGTAGTAATACAAAATGGACTGTTCCTAATAATTGTAAGATTCCAATGACTATGAGAAACCAGGTCCATTTAGAAAAGATGGTTCTCTTTTAAATAAATACTTGATTTATTGCCATATTGAAAGACAAATTATTTTATTCCAAAAATGAATAAAACTTATAAAACAAGAACATATTTTTATCAATCGATGGTATTTATTGAGTGCTTTACGCACTAATAACAAGACACTTTCTTTTGGACTATTGAATCATCTGACACTTTGAAATCATTTCCACCCTTTTCTTTCAAGGGGTGGAGGGATGGTGCCCTTGTGAAAATGTGTACCAGCCTTGGTAGAAGATATTGTGGCTGTCAAAACCATACAGTATATTAATCATGCTTTTCTGCATTAAGTGCTGTACACTGAAAGACAGATCTAAGCAATGGTTTTCAGAAATGTTAGCATCTCTCGTCAGTAGAATGAGCATTGATGTGCAGATGTGGGTATAGCTTAGTAATACAAAGCACTAAATTAATTTCAAACTAGTTCTGCTTTTTTAAATAAAGAGCACTGAACCCTTCTTATAAATATTTTGAGATTTTTCAAACCAGAGATTTGATGTTTCAGCACCAGCAGACACTTTCTGTTGGCCACTGTTTCTGCCAGACATCTAAGTGAACAGTCTAATTAGAACCAACCCTCATAATTACACTTATATTAATGGCATTAATATGTTTTATCTCTGTACTATAAATTGTATTGTTACCTCATCTTCTGCCTCTTGCATTATGAATTACAGGGAAGGTCTTCTGGATCTAGGATATCTGAGTTGGCAGTGTAAATTAATCTTAGAGCAGAGAGGGGTCTATGTCAACCTGTTTAAATTGATCCCATCTATGACTCTATTTTACAAAGTTATTTTCTCTGAATGTTATTGTTAAATTGTCAATTCTAGTCATTCATATTGGGTCATTTGACTATCTATAAATCAATCATACTTACTGAGCGCTTACTGTGTGCAGAGCACTTCTACCATTTATTTTGTTTAGCTATCTGTTATCTATCAGTCTAATGAGCATGTGAAGATAATTCTAAATTCCTTACAATTCTAGCCATTTTTAGCTTTTTCCAGTGTCCAGTTGACATAACAAAGACAGTAAAAACATTACCTACCTCTTGAAGCAGCCAAGTACCCAAAAGATATCAACTCTTAGCTAAGTTCTGCTTAAAAACTGGTTACAATACTTTCATTGTAAGGAACAGACCTACATTCTTTACATACCTTTGAGTTGAATAAGAATTGGTGACCTTCAGGTGAAATGCTCTTTAAACAGTCTAATCCCCAGATCTATCCAATGATCTAGCGTGATTCAATTTTCTGGTCTTTATAGTGCCTTGATTTATGTTGGAATATCATTTTTATAGACATCAGGTTGACTTTATCAGAAGCCTTTAAAATTTGCACCATTATATAGTGATAATGGTGTAATGGCCCTATTTCTTATGAAAAAATAAAAAAACTGCACTTTGCCACAAACAGTTATGGCTTCATGGGTAGAAGAGAAAACTCTACTGAGTCCTATTAATGGGATGGTGGATGACAAAAATGTCAAAAGACATAAGTTATGATTTCAGTCCTCTTGAAACCTCAGAATATGTTCCCCAAGCCACCTTATTAATGGAGATGCATTATCTCCGTAAGAATTTCCTGTCAAACTATGTTAAGTAAATAAAGGGTAGATGAAATATCAGAATCAAAGCTAACAAATGGAGCTGAATACTCCACTTGAAAGAAAAGATCCAGCTGTTTACTATGCTAATTTGAAATGAAGTGAAATGAATGTTTTTCATCTTTTCAGAACATGATTTTCAAACATAGGTAACAAAAGTCTTTATGAAATATTTTTTTCAAGCAACTTTAAAGGTTTATTTGGGGAATTATTTGGGGTTCAATTTAAAAATTATCTGAAGAATCTGAATTGCACACCAAACTTATCAAATATAAATATCAAAAGCCTTCATACTTTGGTGATGTCAATTTTAAAATTAACTATAAGAGTTTTACATTTATATAAATGGTAAGAAAACTTCTAGATTTATTGCCCCAAATGTAACAGCCACAAGGGTTTATGCTAGCTAGACCTTCTCTGGACTATAATCTCAGGGTAGTAGTCATTTTGATTTCTTCAATCCTCAATTTTTCACTCAATGGACCAAGATTAGTTCCTGTGAATATAACGTGCCAACACTACATTTCTTTCCTGCAAATGAATTGCCAGATATTTAGGCTGAGATGAAGGTTGTTTTAGAGAATGTTCATGCATTGAATACTGCTAATAATAAAATGGGGAAAAATCTAGTATGTATAGAGATGAATTTGCTAAATAAATATGCCTTGGACTGGTCAGCCTTGTAGAGGGCAGATGCTCTTTTTTAAATGGATACAGAATTTCAGCTTTGCTCTAAAGCCTACTTTTTCTAAATGTTCATGATGCAATTAAGCATTTCTAAATGTTTGAGGCATTTGATTATAGGACAAGACTATGGGATAAAACTGCCAAACACCTCAGAAAATTGAAGTTAGGAAGTGGAATGCAGAATTTTGGATCTGCAACATATTCTTAATAATAATTTTTGGTCTCCCTAGTACATCTTGCCTGAAATCACTAGTGCAGGAATTAGCATAACAACATGCAGTTTATTTGCATTTATCTAGCTTATCCACTAACTGCAGAAACAATTTCCCCTAACTGCCTGCTACTCCTCGTCTCCATTCCTGAGATCCTGGGATGTTTCCCCTTATGATCACTCTAAAATATGTTTTCGGTAGAAAGTTTCTGGGAGCATAATGAGTGGAAGTCTGAACACAGATGGACAACATATTATGAACATATGTTGAGCAGTGAAAGTGCCCCCAGCCTAGTTAGGGTACTTCAGGTCTTGGCATAGTGGATAGAGCACAGGCCTGGGAGTCAGAAGGTCATGGGTTCTAATCTTGGCTCTTTTAGACTGTCAGCCCCTTGTTGGGCAGGGATTGTCTCTATCTGTTGCTGAATTGTACATTCCAAGCACTTAGTACGGTGTTCTGCACACAGTAAGTGCTCAATAAATTACGATTGAATGAATGAATGCCACTTGTCTGCTGTGTGACCTTGGGCAAGTGACTTCACTTCTCTGTGCTTCAGTTACCTTATCTGTAAAAATGGGGATTGAGACTGTGAGCCCATGTAGAACAGGGACTCTGTCCAAACCAATTTGCTCATATCTACCCCAGAACTTAGAAAAGTGCCTGGAACATATTAAGTGCTTAACAAATACCACCATTATTATTATAATGAGATAATTTAATGTTTTTATTGTTTTCTCTCCATTGGCACAGATAATGGAGAATGTACTAGAGTATGAATCAGAAGGTCAGGGCATGAATCCTTCTCCTCAGGTCCTTTCTTCTAGGTCTTTCTGTAACCTGGGAAACCTGTTTCTTTCATCAGCAGAAGCAGAGAAACTTAAAATGAAGCTTGAGATGCTAAGTTAGTACCAACAACTAAAATTATGCTGCATTAAGGATCCATGCTTGTTGCTCGTTATGGGCAGGGAATGTGTCTACCAAGTCTGTTGTATTGTTCTCTCCCAAGCACTTAGTACAGTGCTCTGCACACAGTATGAGCTCAATAAATATGATTGATTGATTGATTATGGGGAGAAAAGCTGACAGCTGCAACCCTGAAATCAGCCCAGTCACAAACTCAGTTTATTTTTATTTTTTTCTTAAGTGACCCAATAAACTACCTGAGGAATTAACTGAACTAATGGTAACAGATTCTCTCTCTTCAGGACAACAATATCAATGGAAATTGCATGGTAATTATGCTTTGGTAAATGCCTGCAATATTTCCTGTCCAAATTTCCTGCAGTATTTAGTTTAAGCTTCATGACATTAGCAATTGGGGCGATTACTTATTATAGTCATGCTACTAAATATTTAATAGATTTATCCTTATGTGGGTCTATTGGGCTAGTAAGCTAGATTTGAACACTCTGCAAACATGTGTTGCTTGCTAATTTGTGCTGGAATGGGTCATATTGTTGTAATTAGCATTTTATCTACAGTTCCATTTTCCTTGCTCTATAATCTGATCCATAGAAATCATTTATTTAATCACATAGCAAAATAAAAGTGGCTCATCTATATTTAGAAGTGATGTGCACACAAACAACTATGTTTTGAAATGTTTAGCCATTTACATGGTTAGGTGTAAAGTCTATAACTGACTGCATTTTCAAGTTGACATCAGGATATTGGAAATCTGGGTGAATATATTTGATTCTTCTCATTGCTTTTTCTGTCTTCATGTGTGCTGAAGGGGCTGAAAGAGTCCCTATACCTCTCTTTTCTGTCCTTATTATCAGCATGGCCTAGTGGAAAGAGCCTGGGTCTGGGAGTTAGAGGACCACTTGCCTGCTGTGTGACCTTGGCCAAGTTATTTAACATCTCTGCATTTCAGTTTCCTCATCTGTTAATTGGGGGATTCAATACCTGTTCTCCCTCCCACTTAGTCTGTGAACCCCATGTGGGACAGTGACTGTGTCCAACCTGACTCTCTTGAATCTACCATACTGCTTGGCACATAAGTACTTAATATCACTTTTTTATTATTCTTATTGTTATTATTGTATGTCCCTCTTTTCCACTTTCATGCCCAAGCAGCTGGTCTTATAAAACAGGTAAAATAATAACAATAATAATTATGGCATTTATTAAGCAATTAATATGCACTAAAAACTGGGATAGATACATGATAAGATAGAACACAGTTGCACATGGGCTTCACAATCTAAGAAGGAAGGAGAACAGGTAATCTTATCCTCATTTTACAGGTGAGGGAACTGAGCCTCAAAGAGGTTAAGAGCTAGGACTAGCACCTGTCTCTCCTGATTCCCAGCCCAGGTGATTTCCACTAGACCATAAATGAACTCTTACAACAATTTACTCCTTTCTTTAATAATCAAAGAATCATAAGAAGAAAATGAACAAACATTTGGATGCATAATTGGAAAGAAGAAAGTTGGGATAGAGGCATTTAGCTCAATATGAAGCACAAAATGAAAATACATTTTACAAAATTAAGAGAACCTTTTAATGCTTATGCCTACCCTCTTATATAGTAGTGAGATGTGGAATACTACCAAGTCAGAAGTGAGGAGAAACTGAGAGTGTAATGGAAAGCCATATATGCAGCATTTCCTTACAGACTTATCTCCTAAAAGAAGGTGATATGTTATGGAAATAAACATTCTTGGACTCAAAAATGCAATGGAGAGTGAATGTAATGAGGTTGTTGGACCATCCATGGCTTCAAAGAATTACATGTAGAATGTAGAAGAGGAAGTTATAGTATGTGAAAAGTTGTACTGGATGAAATATTCATTCATTCATTCATTCAATAGTATTTATTGAGCGCTTACTATGTGCAGAGCACTGTACTAAGCGCTTGGGATGAACAAGTCGGCAACAGATAGAGACAGTCCCTGCCGTTTGACGGGCTTACAGTCTAATCGGGGGAGATGGACAGACAAGAACAATGGCACTAAACAGCGTCAAGGGGAAGAACATCTCGTAAAAACAATGGCAACTAAATAGAATCAAGGCGATGTACAATTCATTAACAAAATAAATAGGGTAACGAAAATATATACAGTTGAGCGGACGGGTACAGTGCTGTGGGGATGGGAAGGGAGAGGTGGAGGAGCAGAGGGAAAAGGGGAAAATGAGGCTTTAGCTGCGGAGAGGTAAAGGGGGGATGGCAGAGGGAGTAGAGGGGGAGGAGGAGCTCAGTCTGGGAAGGCCTCTTGGAGGAGGTGATTTTTAAGTAAGGTTTTGAAGAGGGAAAGAGAATCAGTTTGGCGGAGGTGAGGAGGGAGGGCGTTCCAGGACCGCGGGAGGACGTGACCCAGGGGTCGACGGCGGGATAGGCGAGACCGAGGGACAGCGAGGAGGTGGGCGGCAGAGGAGCGGAGCGTGCGGGGTGGGCGGTAGAAAGAGAGAAGGGAGGAGAGGTAGGAAGGGGCAAGGTGATGGAGAGCCTTGAAGCCTAGAGTGAGGAGTTTTTGTTTGGAGCGGAGGTCGATAGGCAACCACTGGAGTTGTTTAAGAAGGGGAGTGACATGCCCAGATCGTTTCTGCAGGAAGATGAGCCGGGCAGCGGAGTGAAGAATAGACCGGAGCGGGGCGAGAGAGGAGGAAGGGAGGTCAGAGAGAAGGCTGACACAGTAGTCTAGCCGGGATATAACGAGAGCCCGTAATAGTAAGGTAGCCGTTTGGGTGGAGAGGAAAGGGCGGATCTTGGCGATATTGTAGAGATGAAACCGGCAGGTCTTGGTAACGGATAGGATGTGTGGGGTGAACGAGAGGGACGAGTCAAGGATGACACCGAGATTGCGGGCCTGCGGGACGGGAAGGATGGTCGTGCCATCCACGGTGATGGAGAAGTCTGGGAGCGGACCGGGCTTGGGAGGGAAGATGAGGAGCTCAGTCTTGCTCATGTTGAGTTTTAGGTGGCGGGCAGACATCCAGGTGGAGACGTCCCAGAGGCAGGAGGAGATGCGAGCCTGAAGGGAGGGGGAGAGGACAGGGGCGGAGATGTAGATCTGCGTGTCATCTGCGTAGAGATGGTAGTCAAAGCCGTGAGAGCGAATGAGTTCACCGAGGGAGTGAGTGTAAATGGAGAACAGAAGAGGGCCAAGAACTGACCCTTGAGGAACTCCAACAGTTAAAGGATGGGAGGGGGAGGAGGCTCCAGCGTAGGAGACCGAGAATGATCGGCCAAAGAGGTAAGAGGAGAACCAGGAGAGGACAGAGTCCGTGAAGCCAAGGTGAGATAAGGTACGGAGGAGGAGGGGATGGTCGACAGTGTCAAAGGCAGCAGAGAGGTCAAGGAGGATCAGAATGGAGTAGGAGCCATTGGATTTGGCAAGAAGGAGGTCATGGGTGACCTTAGAGAGAGCAGTCTCGGTAGAGTGGAGGGGACGGAAGCCAGATTGGAGGGGGTCTAGGAGAGAATGGGAGTTAAGGAATTCTAGGCATCGATTGTAGACGACTCGTTCTAAGATTTTGGAAAGGAAGGGTAGTAGGGAGATAGGACGATAACTGGAGGGGGAAGTGGGGTCAAGAGCGGGTTTTTTTAGGATGGGGGAGACGTGGGCGTGTTTGAAGGCAGAGGGGAAGGAGCCCTTGGAGATTGAGTGGTTAAAAATAGAAGTTAAGGAAGGTAGGAGGGCAGGGGCGATGGTTTTAAGAAGGTGAGAGGGAATGGGGTCCGAGTCGCAGGTGGAGGGGGTGGCACTTGCGAGGAGGGAGGAGATCTCCTCTGAGGATACTGCAGGGAAGGATGGGAAAGTAGGGGAGGGGGTTGTTGGGGGGGGAGGGGAGAGGCGGAGGGGAGACTTTGGGGAGCTCAGACCTGATCGTGCTGATTTTCGTGAGGAAATAGGTGGCCAGATCATTAGGGGTGAGAGATGGGGGAGGGGGAGGAACAGGGGGCCTAAGGAGAGAGTTAAAGGTCCGGAACAATCGGCGGGGGTGACGGGCATGGGTGTCGATGAGGGAGGAGAAGAAGCTTTGCCTGGCGGAGGAGAGGGCAGAGTTAAGGCAGGAAAGGATAAATTTGAAGTGTGTGAGGTCGGCTTGGTGCTTGGACTTTCGCCAGCGGCGCTCAGCAGCTCGAGCATAGGAGCGTAGGAGGCGGACGGAGGAGGTGATCCAGGGCTGTGGGTTAGTGGCGCGAGAGCGGCGGAGGGAAAGGGGGGCGAGAGAGTCGAGATGAGTAGTGAGGGTGGAGTTGAGAGCGGAGACCTGATCGTCGAGAGTGGGAAGAGAGGACAGGGCGGCAAGGTGAGGCGAGATGCTATTGGAAAGACGGATGGGATCGAGAGAGCGGAGGTCTCTGTGGGGCAGTAGCGAAGATTTGCAGGGGGAGGGAGTGTGAGAGATGAGGCAGGTGAGAAGGTTATGGTCCGAGAGAGGGATTTCAGAGTTGGTGAGTGAGGAGATAGTGCAGCGGTAGGAGATGACAAGATCGAGGGTGTGACCGAGTCGGTGAGTGGGCGCGGTATGGTGGAGGAGGAGGTCGGCAGAGTCGAGGAGGGATAGCAGGCGGGCGGCAGAGGAGTCGTCGGGTACATCCGTATGGATGTTGAAGTCTCCAAGGATCAGAGTGGGCAGAGAGAAGGAGAGAAGGAAGGTGAGAAAGGGGTCAAGGTGGTTGAAGAAGTCGGAGGTGGGACCGGGAGGGCGGTAGATGACGGCGACAAGTAACTGGAGTGGGTGGTAGAGGCGAATGATATGGGCTTCGAAGGAGGGGAAGGAGAGGGAGGGGGGAGGAGGGATAGTGCGGAAGCGGCATCGGGGCGAGAGGAGGAAGCCGACGCCTCCTCCCTTACCGGTGAGTCTGGGGGAGTGGGAGAAGGAGAGGCCTCCGCTGGAGAGAGCGGCGGCGGAGACCGTGTCTTCGGGAGAGAGCCACGTTTCCGAAAGGGCGAGGAGGAGGAGAGAGCGGGAGAGGAAAAGGTCATGGATGAAAGGTAGCTTGCCTGTAACAGAGCGGGGGTTCCAGAGGCCACACTTGAAAGTAGCTGTGGGTGCAAGGGGAGGAGGGGGGGAGGGGCGGGGGGAGGGGAGGGTTTGGATGGGAAGGAGGTGGCGGGGCCCTGGACGAGGAGAGGGGGATGAGGGGTGGCGGTGGGACAAGAGGACTGGGATGGGGCGTGGGTGGGGAAGAGAGAAGGGGGGAGGGGGTGAAGAGGGGGTTTGGTGGGGGGAAGAGTAGGGGGAGGGGGAAGAGGGGTAGCGCTGGTAAAGTGGGGTTCTAGGGCGGGAGAGAGGAGGGGGGGAGGAGACAGAGGAGAGAGCGGGAAAGAGCTGAGCGAGAGAGGGGAAGGGGAAGGGGAAGGGGAGGATAGGAAGGGGCGGGAGGGGGGAGGGGGGGAGGAGGGACATGGCGAGGCCAGAGAGGTATTATCTCCATCAAATCAAAAAAAGGCCTAGAAGACAACAGATCCATCTGTCCATCCATCCATCCATTCATCCATCCAACTACCAAGGAAGCAAACAAGCAATGAATCAATAATCATCTTTGGCTATGATTCTTCTCCATATTACAGTGCCTCACACACAGTAAGTGCTTGATAAATAACATTGATGGTGGTAAATGGTTAAGAGCTTAAATACAACACTGCGGGCTACCTTTAAAATGTTGTGCTACACCCAGTTCTACCATACCATGTGCTTTCAAAAGGTCTTTGCCTAGAATATGATTAGGGAATTAGGGAATGGTCTTCTGATACTGTCAGCCTGTTTGACCTTGGCATGCCATGTTATAAAAAAGACCACATGTGAGCATGCAGGTGATAGGGTAGTATTAGTAAAGGTAGTAAGTTATTTATTGAACACTCAAATGCTGCTGTGTACTTTGCTAGGAGCTCGAGAATTACAGAATAAGAAGTAACATTCCCAGCTGACAAGGACTTTATACTAGTTTTCCTTTAGACTACGTTTCACAAGAATGCAACCTTTGCTGTATAGGAGAACTTGAATTATTCTGTCGTACTTGTGTTTCCCCATCTTGTATTTGTAAGATTCTTTTTTTCCCCTCATGGCTTATTCTGCACTTTTTCTCAGTGAACTTGTCAGTAGTGCGTAGCAAATGTATGATGAGTTTGAAGCACAACACGAGGCTCCTGCTGGTTTCCTTTAATCAATCAGTGGTACTTATTGAGCATTTTCTGCATGTGGAGCACTGTAGTAAGCGCTTGGGAGAATATAAGACAACCGAGTTGGTAGAAACGTTCCGTGCCCACACTGAATTTACAGTTTAGATCGGACCTCTGAGGCCTGCCCCTGGGAAAGAAGTTGAACCGCCCCCATGCCACTGAGACTTCCCATCATCCCCTGCTTCAGGTTGTGGCTGTTGCACTCAGAGCAGTTTCTGGTTTTCTTGTTTTATCTTTCCTTATGTCTGACACCAAATCTCCCCTCTTTATTCTTGGATTATAAACCCCTTGGAGACTAGGAGCATGTCTAATTATTATCCATGAATTATTTTCCACTGCTTAGTACAGTGCTTTGCACAATGCAAGTGCTTATTAAATACTATTACTACTACTCTACTAATATTACTACTACTACTACTACTATTACCTCTACCACTACTTTTATTACTACTGCTAGGGAAGCAGCATGGACTAGTGGAAAGAGCTCAGGCTTGGGAGCCAGAGGTTCTAATCCTGGCTCCACCACTGGTCTGCTCTGTGACCTTGGGCAAGTCATGTAACTTCTCTGTGCCTCAGTTCCCTCATGTGCAAAAATGGTGATTCAATCCCTGTTCTCCCTCCTATTTAGACTGTGGACCCCATGTAGGACCAAATTATCCTCTGTCTACCTCAGCACTTAGTATAGTGCTAGGCACACAGTAGGTGCTTAACAAAAACCACTACTACAACTACTATTACTATAAAGCAGCTAATTGTATTATGGGCTTGGACATACTCCCTGAAAGGCAGAGAGGACCATGTTACTGGCTGAGTCTGAATTGGGTAAAACCACTACTCTTTGAAAATAGCAACAACAACAAAAAAAAAACAAACAAACCAAAAAACTTCACAAATTTCCAAGCACATGTGCTTCCTAACAGCACAAATGTTTCCTATCAGTTGTTCAGGGAAATTCAGTGGGGAATATTTTGTCATAATATGTTGGGATTGGTTGAAGGTTCATTTCAGTCCCAACAAGGCAGAGTAGAGTGTACTCTCCTGAATATCTCTGATTGGCCTAGGAGTCCCAGCTAATTGATATCCTCTGTCTGGAAATATAAGGAACCCTCTTGGCTTCTCCCTCCACCTCTTTGCCAGGGTCTTGGCTTCTGGAAACAGCCACAAGACTTCTAGGGCAACAGCAGACTAAAGAGGGCACGACTAGGGTCTGGAAAAGCCTGAAACACTTTTGGCTAATTGGCAGAACCTATGGTATATGGTTCACAGAGGGGGCTGTAACATGGTACTGGTGGGATGGCCTGATTCTCTCACCACAAATGTGTGTTTGGCATAGATAGTCCAATGTCTTCTAACTAGACTGTGATCAGAAAGAGAAATTTTTCTCAAAGAAATCCTTTCTGAAAAAACATCTTGCTCCCTGTAAATTCACTTAGAGTGAACCATGTTAAGGCAGGCCATTATATGGCATGAAAGTCTATTAAAGGTGGGTCCATTAGATGGCATTATTGGTGTCTCCCCCGACCTAGTAATACAATTTCCACTGCTACTATGAAACAGCAATAAAAAGAAAGAGTTTGGGCCTGGGAGTCAGAGGATTTAGGTTCTAATCCCTGCTCTGCCAATTGCTTGCTGTGTGACCTTGGGCAAGTCAGTTAACTACTCACTGCTTTGGTTTCCTCAACTGTAAAATGGGGATACAATCTCCTCCTACTTAGACTGTGAGCCCCATGTGAGACAGGAACTGTGTCCAACCTAATAAACTTGTATCTAACCCAGCACTTTAAAAAGTTCTTGACACATAGTCAGTGCTTAACAAATATCATAAAAGTGAAAATTCGATATGAACTTCACTTTGTGAAAAGTTCCGTATTTAGAAAAAAAAATGCTCTCTTCCTTCTCCTAAATGTTGCCTAAAAATATATTGAGCTAACTGAACCAAAGAGCTATTTTTGATGTAGGGTCTGAGAAATACTATTAAAAAAATAATTTTCTCATCTATCTATTTTAAACTTCTCATATCTTTCTCAAATCACCTTTATACATGATTAAATCATCTTATTAAGAGTTTCATCTGCAAATAGAAAACATGAGAAGTGTCAGGAGTAAAGTGTTCTGCTGTAGAACTATACTTCTCTAGGGATACTACATCCAACTGTTTACCATGGTAATTTCAGCAAGGATAAACATTCAGATTCAGGCTTGCCTATTTTTAACATTGTGATCTTTAATTTATTTTTCCTGAAAGGTAAAAAAACAACAACATGGGATAAATACTCATCCTTGGGAAAATTGGTATATGGGAAAAAATGTGCTTGTGCCCTCTGCATAAGCAAATATGCTTGCAGGGCACTTCTTGAATAATTGCTTAGCCAATGGCATTTTCCATATGTGATTTCCGAATCTGTGCCTGAAGGCTCTGTGGGAGTATTGGAAATGTTGCAACCTTGTACAGTGTTTCTGTATGCTTTTGGGGATGATAATAATAATGACAATTATGGTATTTGTTAAGTGCTTATTATGTGTCAAACAATATTCTAAGAGCTGGGGTGGATACAAGTTAATCAGGTTGGATACAGCCCCTGTCCCACAAGGGGCTCACAGTCCAAGTAGGAGGGAGAAAGGTATTGAGTCTCCATTTTACAGAGAAGTCAGTTGGTTATATTTGTTGAATGCTTACTATGTGCAGATCACTGTACTAAGTGGTTGGGAGAGTATAATATAACATGTAGTGTGGGGGTGACTATAACAACAAAGAGTTAAGTGATTGGCCCAAGGTCACACAGCTGGCAAGTAGCAGAGTGAAGATTAGAGCCCAGATCCTTGGACTCACAGTGCTGTGCTTTTTCCTGTAGGCCACACAGCTCTGGATGCACAGATGTACCGAATATTGACACTTTGGCCTTCTCTGGATCCCTTTTATATGACGGGTATATAAAGATACCCATCAGTGGTTTGTTGCTGTGTCATCAAAATTAATAATAATAATAATAATCATGGTATTTGTTAAGCGCTTACTATGTGCCAAGTACTGTTCTAATCGCTGGAGTAATCAGGGTGTCCCACTTGAGGCACACAGTCTTAATCTCCATTTTACAGATGAGGTAACTGAGGCACAGAGAAGTTAAGTGGCTTGCCCAAGGTCACACAGCAGACAAGTGGGGAGCTGAGATTAGAACTGATCTCCTCTGACTCTCAAACCTGTGCGCTTTCCACTAAACCACACAGCTTCTCATACTCTGGATTGATTTCACTTTGCAGTGTTATTTACTTTAACCTTTTGCTATTTTAGTGAAATAAGTGTTGACAAATATTTGTTACTTGTCAATACACTTTTGATGTCAAATGAGTTTGTTAAAAGGAATTTTATCTATTTACTACAATGCACATTTTTAATCTCTAGTTTCTTCACCCTTGCTCTAGTTCCTCTCTTCATTGTACTAAATAGATATTAGTATCAAAATTATGAAATGCTACTAATACAGGCTTCCTTTTTATAGACTCATTCATTCAATCATATTTATTGAGTGCTTATTGTGTTCAGACCACTGTACTAAGCACTTGGGAGAGTGCAGTACAAAAATAAATAGACACATTCCCTGCCCACAAAGAGCTTACAGTCTAGAGGGGTAGACAGACATTAATATAAATAAATAAATTACAGATCTGTACATAAATGTTGTGGGGCTGGAAAATGGGATGAATAAATGCATCAAGTAATGCTGTCATCAGCCATCCAAAATTCTGTTGGGAAGCGACAACCTTCCAGGAGAAGGTCATTTCTTCCCAATGGACACTTCTTTCTGTCTTCAGGCACTTTCATTCTGAGCTCTGATATTTGATGGTAGACTCAAAGATGGAGTTGTTGAATTAATTCTATACACCTCAAATGATACATAAGAAAGAGCAAAATTAACTAATGAAATTTAATAGTTAAGAACATGTTAAATGCTTTCCAAGTGTGAAGCACTGTACTAAGCACTGGGACAAATACACAGATGTGTTCAATATCATTCACTGATCAATCAGTGTTATTTATTGAGCATTTACTGTTTGCAGAACACTGTACTAAGAGCTTGGGAAAATGTAATACAACAGAATTGGCAGACACAATCACTACCCATTAGGAGTTAAAAAGTCTAGAGGGGGAGACAGACATTGATATAGATTTAAGAATAGGGGAAATAGTAGAGTATATGAATATTTACATAGGTATGGTGGGGCTGGAGTGAGTAACAAAATGTTTAAGGGCTACACAGCCAAATTCATAGTTGATACAGAGGAGAGGGTGGAAAGGGGAAATAAAGGGCCTAGATGGCCTCTTGGAGGAGATATGATTTTAGGAGAGTTTTGATGCTGGGGAGAGTGGTGGAATGTTTGCTATGAAAAGGAAGGGAGTTCCAGGCTGAGGGAGAACATGGGCAAGGGATTCTTGGCAGAGGAGTTGAAAGGTACAGAGAGTAGGTTGGTGTTAGAAGGGCAAAGTGTGCGGACTGGGTTGTAGTAGATCAGCTAAGTAAGGTAAGGGCGAGAGCTGATTGAGTGCCTTAAAGCTGATTGTAAGGAGTTTCTTTTTTGATGAGGAAGTGGATGGGTGAAACACTAGAGGTTTTTGAGGAGTGATTTATTTACTTATATTAATGTCTGTCTCCCTGTCTAGACTGTAAGTTCATTGTGGGCAGAAAATGGGTCTACCAACTCTGTTATATTGTTATATTGTAATCTCCCAGGCACTTAGTAAAGTTCTCTGAACAAAGAAAGTGCTCAATAAAAATGTTTGATTTATTGATTAATCGAATGGGGAGATATGGACTGAGCTTATTTTTTAAAGAAAAATAACCCTGGAAGCAGAGTGAAGTATGGCCTGGAGAAGGGGAAGACAGGATGCAGGGAGGTCAGCGAGGAGGCTGATGCAGTAGTCAAGGCAGAAAATGATGAGTGCTTGGATCAGAATAGAAGCTGTTTGGATGGAGAGGAAAGCCCAGCTGGTAACATTCCTGATTCCTTTCTGCTGGAAACAGAGGTGGTGGCCCATCGCTTGAGCAGAAGCTGCGTGATTCCCTGGTTAAAAAAAAATACAAAGAATGCTAGGAAGTTGGAGGGGGCCATTTTGGGGTTGTGCTGGGTTCAAAAACATCCCTAGGAATAGTATAGGGAAAGGGACAAAGGCAAGGATAATAATGTTAATAATGTTGGTATTTGTTAAGCGCTTACTATGTGCGGAGCACTGTTCTAAGTGCTGGGGTAGACACAGGGAAATCAGGTTGTCCCACGTGGGGCTCACAGTCTTAATCCCCATTTTACAGATGAGGTAACTGAGGCCCAGAGAAGTTAAGTGACTTGCCCACAGTCACACAGCTGACAAGTGGCAGAGCCGGGATTCGAACCCATGACCTCTGACTCCAAAGCCTGGGCTCTTTCCACTGAGCCACGCTGCTTGAGAATCATCTACAGTGTAGTTTCAAATGTTCATTTTTAATTACCTGAAAGGGTTTGGCTGGCATGTTGGGGTTGACTCGAAATGTGAAATTTAAAAATCACATTTAAGTGTATAGGAAAATGTATCCCCCAAAGCATTGGTTCACACCTACATTTTTGAGGAACATATTACATGTATCTCCTGGGATACCATGGTATTTACTGAGTAAGCTGTGTGCAGAACACTGTATTGCGTACTTGGAAGCACTCAGAATAAGTCAAAAGGCCCCAGATGAATTTGCTATCTATACAGGGGCCCAAGATAAATACATCCCATTGGGTTTTTTATTGCTCAATTGTCAGCTGCATAATGAAGCATTAATCCTTAAAGCAGTGCATTTATAACATAAGATAACAAAATGGTCTAGACTTACTCAAGCTGGTTTACACAACACTAGTTTAAACACATACTACAGCTTGAGTGTTTTTATGAACCTCCTTTCCATAAAATGAGGCCTTTTTATCTAGATCCACCCTAGCCAGGAATTCTCTGAGCAAGAGAAAAGTCAGTAAAGAAGCTCATGATTTTTGTGCACTATCCAGGAAAAAAGATGTCACACTTTCCAGAATGCTGTTAGATTGTTAATAAAGCCTTCAGTGCCCATCTGCAGTTTTTTTTAGAAGTTGGAATTCTGTGGGATAGTTACAGGTGGAGCACTCTTGATTCAGTAGCAGGGATGTGCTTCTACCTGAATTCAAGAAAAATAGTTTAATAGACAGACTGCAGCTGTTCAGCCAAAGCAGTTTTCCCTTTTACAGGATTCATGTGCATTCATAAATGACATATCATTGAGACTTCTGTTATCCACAACAGATGTGCACCTATTCAGCATGAACTTGTAAATCTTTCACTTAGTTTTGAATATTTTTCATTCCTCAGCTTGTTATACCTTGAGAAAAATGTGGGCTTTAACTTTCCTGTCAGATCATCTCTCAATAGAAAATTATTAGCAGATGAGGACATAGGATTCTTTTTAATTACTCTCCCTCTTCAAGACTCTAGTATAAAACTGGGGGAAAGTTTCATAATAAAATCTTAAATCAGGTCAAATTCACTAGGTGATGCTCAGATCAGAGGATTTAAGTTGGTTAATAGTTTCATGCAAATTTGGCTCTTGGGGAAGTGCAAATTGGCCACACCTGTACGTTTCTGCAATTTGTATTTCATGTGTCACAGATAGAGAAAAGGCTATTTTTTGTTTCTGCTGTTTGAGATATATCTTCTTGTAAAAAATCTTTGCTGTAGTGGATTTTTTTTTTAGTTACTGGAATATTCCTTCGTTGGCAAGGAAAAGGAAACTCTTTTTAGTCAAAGTTTTCTCAAAGTAGAAATCCAATTACAGAATCATCAAGACTAGAATTATGTCTGTCTCACAGCCCACAATCTCGGTGTTATCCTTGACTCATCTCTCTTTTTCGACCTGCATATCAGTTAGACATCAAATCCTGTTGGTTCTATAGCATCTCCAGATTATGCCCTTGTCTTCATCCAAACTGCCACCATGCTGGTCCAAGCACTTGTCATATTATGTCCTGACTATTTCGTCAGCCTCATCTCTGACCTCCCTGACCTCCCTGCCTCTCCCCTCTCCAGTTCATACTTCAGATTTCTGTATCTTTTCTCTAAAACATCATTCTGCACAAATCTCCCCATTCCTCAAATACTGCCAATAGTTGCCAATCCGTCCATTCATTGTCATATTTATTGAGCACTGTATACTAAGTGCTTGGGAGAAAACGATATAATAATGAACAGATATATTCCCTGCCCACAATGACCTTACAATGTAGGGAAGCTTACATCAAGCAGAAACTCTTAACCATCCATTTTAAGACTCTCAAAGTTAGCAACGTCCACTTATTTTCTATTCTTCCCTTGCAGGCACATCAAGCACGGTTTCTGTCACCCCCAAAACCATGGCCCAACCTTCAGTTTCAGAGAAGAACGAGGCAGACACTCAAAGGCCAAGAGGGCAAAAGTTAGGAGACCTTCAATGTGTCTGTCTTCTTAACCTCTCCTCCCCTCCCCATTATTCAGTCTTTCCTTATAATTGGCTTGGGTCCAATTGATATTATCACTAAGCTCCAAGGTAAGCAGGTCCCACCAAGTGTGACTTCCAAGGCAGGCAATATGGCCCACTGCACTGTGCTTAGTACAGTGCTCTGCACACAGTAAGCGCTCAATAAACACCATTGATTGACTAGGCATGACACAAGGCCTGCTCTCAGTGGACAAGAGCGGTACTTCCTCCTTTTGGCACCATGTGCAAGTTTAACAGACTATTAAAAACCTCAACGTGGATAACTCCAAAAACTACTTTTTTAGACTCAACTTTTCTTCAACTCTACATCCAACATTTCCTCTTGCCTCCAGGACATCTACGCTTGGATGTCCCACCAACACCTCAAATTTAACATGTCTAAAACCTGAGCTTCTCATCTTCTCTTCTGAACTCATTCCTCCTCCGAACTTTCCTATCTCTGTTGATAATTGGGGTATTTGTTAAGCACTTCAATATGTAGAGCACTGTTCCAAGCACTGGGGTAGATAAAAGGTAATAATAATAATAATAATGATGGTATTTGTTAAGCATTTTCTATGTGCCAGGCAAGATTATTGGGTTGGACACAGTCCCCGTTCCACATGGGGCTCAGAGTCTTAATCCCCATTTTACAGATGAAGAACTTGAGGCAAGAAAAGTTAAGTGACTTGCCCAAGGTCACATAGCAGACAGGTGGCAGAGCTGGGATTTTAGAACCCAGGTTCTCTGACCCCCAGGCCCATACTCTTTCTACTAAACTCTGCTGCTTCTCGGGTCAGGCCTAGTCCCCACCCCTCACAGCCTAAATGAAAGGGAGAACAGGAATTGAATACCCATTTTGCAGATGATGAAACTGATGAAATTAAGTGACATTAAGTGCCTGCCCTAGGTCACACAGCAGACATGGGGCAGAGCCAGGATTAGAACCTAATCTGCCCCATGTCTGCTGTGTGACCTTGGGCAAGTCACTTCACTTCTCTGTGCCTCAGTTACCTCACCTATAAAATGGGGTTAGACTGTGAGCCCCATGTGGGCCAGGGACCATGTCCAAGTTGATTAGCTTGTGTCTATCCCAGCACTTACTACACTGCCTGGCACATAGTAAGGGCTTAACAAATCCCATTAAAAAAAGAAAAAAGTGACAGAGCTGGGGTTAGGACCCAGGCCTCTGACTTCCAAGCCCATGCTCTTTCCACTAGGCTACACTCCTTCTCGTCATCATCATCCTCCCTGTTCCAGAACTCCGACCATGGTGTCATTCCGATCGCTTCATTGTCTATTAGTTCTCCCATTCAATTAACTGCTAAACTGCCAGTGCTTCTCCATTAACATTTTCCAGAAGTATCCTTTTCTCACCACCAAAACAGATACCACCCTGATTTAAACTCTTGCAATACACAGTTAAATCGGGGCGGTGGCTGTTAGGACCTGGGTTCTAATTCCAGCTCTGCCATGTGCCTACTGTGTGACCTTTGACAAATCACTCAATTTCTCTGTATCTCCCTGCTCTCCCAATCTCCAACTCTTCCCCAGTTCAGTCTACACTACTTGCTGCTGCCTGGATCACCTTCAGCATGCATCTTTCCCTCCACTCCTCAAAAGCTTCCATTGCTAGCCATTGCCCTCTGCATCAAGCAGAAAATCCTTACCATTGGCTTCAATGATTGCCACCAACTCTTCCCATTCTACATATTGGCTCCTATCACCCACTAATCCCTAGCTTCAACTATCATCTCTATGCAGATGACACCCAAATCTACATCTCCTGCCCCGTTCTCTCTCCCCCCCTTCAATATCTTATCTCCTCCTGCCTTCAGTACATCTCCATCTGGATGTCTGCCCGCCACCTAAAACTCAACATGTCCAAGACTGAACTCCTTATCTTCCCTCCCAAACCCTGTCCTCTCGCTGACTTTCCCATCACTGTGGACAGCACTAACATCCTTTCCATCTCACAAGCCCACAACCTTAGTGTCATCCTTGACTCTGCCCTCTCATTCACCCCATACATCCAATCTGTCACCAAAACCAGCCAGTCTCACCTTCAGAACATCGCCAAGATCCGCCCTTTTCTCTCCACCCAAATTGCTATCTTGCTGGTCCAGTCTCTCATAATATCCCAAAGGGACTACTGCATCAGCCTTCTTTCTGATCTCCCATCCTCCTGTCTCTCCCCGCTTCAGTCTGTACTTCACTCAGCTGCCTGGATTATCTTTCTGCAGAAAACCTTTGGGCATGTCACTCCCCTCCTCAAAAATCTCCAGTAGTTGCCTATCAACCTTTGCATGAAGCAAAAACTCCTCTCTATTGGCTTCAGAGCTCTCCTCGCCTCCCTTCTCTCCTCCTATAGCCCAGCCCACACACTCTGCTCCTCTGCTGATGACCTCCTCACTGTGCCTCGTTCCCGCCTGTCCCGCCATCAACCCCTGGCCCACATCCTACCTCTGACCTGAAAAGCCCTCCCTCCTCACATATGCCAAACTAACTCTCTTCCCCTCTTCAAAGTCCTACTGAGAGCTCACCTCCTCCAGGAGGCCTTCCCAGGCTGAGCCCTCCCTTTTCCTCTCCTCCTCCTCCCATCCCCCTCACCCCTACTCCCTCCCTCTGCTCTACCCCCTTCCCCTCCCCACAGCACTTGAATATGTTTGTACATATTTACTGCTCTATTTTATTAATGATGTGCATTTATCCAGGGTTCCATTTATCTATCTTGATGGTAGTGATGCCTGTCTACTTGTTTTGTTTTGTTGTCTGTTTCCCCCTTCTAGACTGTGAGCCCATTGTTGGGTTGGGATTGTCTCTGTTGCCGAATTGTACTTTCCAAGCGCTTAGTACAATGCTCTGCACACAGTAAGTGCTCAATAAATATGAATGAATAGTTTATATTACATGTTCCTCCCAAACTCATCTTTTAACTGTACCTTTCTCTTGATTCTCCCTCCTCCAACTTTTTGCTCTTGCCATTCTCCTGCCTGGAATTACCTCCTGTTTTAAAAAGCCAAGCCTCAGCTCTTTCCATCTTCAAAGACCTCCTAAAATCCCATTTCCACCCAGAAGTCTTCCCCAATTAATGTCCAGCTCCACAAGTAGCATCAACCCCAAAGCAGCCCGTAACATTTATGTATTAATATTGCTCCTCAGCATTTATGTATATACACTCAGTTCTGCCTGAGCCCTTATTTTTTATTTTACATGTTGCATAGAACATGTTCAGGGGACAGAATGAAGGAAACAGGACCAGTCTTCTGACACCAAGCATCTGTCTAAGTACAGCAAGATGGAAGATAAGGCCGTGGGATATGTGCTACAACTTTTGTTTTCCTTAACGTAGAGTTTGGGAAGAGGTTTATAACAACTTTGCTATAAAACTGGGTGAATATGCAGTCAACCGTATATTTAATCATTTATTCACCTGACATAATTTTGGTATCATCTATTATATCCCTGTTCTTCCTTTTGTTCTATTTGTAAATAGTCTGCCTTTCTTCCTCCCTCCCCCACCCCCTGCAATTGGATTTTAAGCCTCTAGATGGGACAGGTCTTTTCTTGTTGTTTGTTTGTTGTTTGTGGTATTGAGAAGCGGCATGGCCTATTGGCAAGAGCACAGACTTGGGAGCCAGAGGTCATGGGTTCTTATCCTGGCTCCGTCATTTGTTTGTTGTGTGACCTAGGGCAAGTCACTTAATTTCTCTGTGACTCAGTTCCGTCATCTGTAAAATGGGGATGAAGACTGTAAACCCCACATGGAACAACCTGATTACCTTGTATCTACCCCAGCGCTTAGAACAGTGCTCAGCACATAATAAGCACTTAACAAATACCATAATAATAATTATTATTATTCATTAAATGCTTATTATGTGTTGAGTACTGTTCTAAAATCTGGGGTAGATACAAGATAATCAGGTTGGACACAATCCCTGGCCCACATGGGGCTCACAGTCTTAATCGCCATTTACAGATGAGGGAATTGAGGCACAAAGAAGTGAGGTGACTTGCCCAAGTTCACACAGCAGTCAAGTGGTGGAGTCAGAATTAGAACCCAGGTCCTTCTGACACCCAGGCCCATGCTCTTTCCACTAGGCCATGTTGCTCCTGGTGTACTCTCCCAACTGCTTAATTTGGTACTCAGTACCCAGTAAGCATTCAATAAATATCCCCCTTCTAGACTGTGAGCCCATTGTTGGGTAGAGATTATCTATCTGTTGCCAAATCATACTTTCCAAGCACTTATTACAGTGCTCTGCACACAGTACTTAAATTTTTCAACTTTCATTGTAAACATGCACACACATACACACACACACAACACCCCTCCCCCCCTCCCCTAACCCCAATTACATTCAGTGATGACAGGCAAATTCCTGGCAGGAACCCACCAACACAACTCAAATCAGACCAAAACCATAAGAAAAATGCATAAATCCTGAAGTGAAAGGATCTTCGTGTCAATGATAGAAAACAACTATGTACTCTCTTTTATTCCACTATTTTCCATGTTGTTCTATAAGCTTGGGCACTCACTGCACTATGATCTGAGCTGTCCACATTGGCTATCACCATCATCCAAATCTGTTTGATGTTTGTGCAGCCTTCTGCTTTGCATTGCCTGTCAAGAGCTGCTTTAAATCAACCTGGCAGGCGAGGCTGTCACTTCCCAAGAGGTGGAAAGAATGGAGCTAACAGAAGAATTCCTGGAAAATCTTAGATCTTGAGGCCACTCAAGGGTTAGTACTATAATTGCAAACCAACTGGAAAATTCAGGACCTTTAGTCTCAATTATCCAGATAATTCTGCAGACATTGCTATTTCTTGACCTGAAATATGCAGATAATTTGCTAGACCAGACCAAGACTTAGAATGGTGTAATGTTAATGAATTGCAAATACCAGAAATAGATAGCCATTATCACCTTATAAAATGGCATAATGTATCAGGATCCCAAAATGAATATCCTATTTGTGTTTCTTCCCTAACATGCCAGCTTCCTGTCCAACAAAATATTTTCTGATGTAGTCTAAAATAAATACAAAAAGCAATGTAGACTATTTCTCCCCCACACTCTAGATGTAAGCTTCTTGTGGGCAGGGAATATGCCTGTTTACTGTTGTATTGTACTCTCCCAAGTGCTTAGTACAGTGCTCTGTACACAGTAAGTGCAAAATATGATTAAATGAACGAATGATGGTCTATGATTAGATCTACACCATTAAAAACAAGCTTTATTTGAAAAAAAATCTAGTTGCCAAGAACTTTTCTTGTGACTACTCTGTGCTCCTTTTTATTTTGAAAAACAAATACTTTATAATGGACAAAATATTGAAGTTTGAAAGATAGATAATGTGCACGGTAATTACTTCTCTCAACTTTTTTCCAACACTAATTTCCTTGTCACTTCAATGTTATTTTAGATTGTCACAGTGATTCCAAGACAATATGACAATGCTAGTCTATGGTAAAAAAGTACCAGTTGTGAAGGCAATGCCAAAACTATGTCAGCGCAAGTCAATGAAGACGATACAATGGGAAGTATGAAGCTTGGAAAATCCCTGTTCAGTTGAGATGCTTACTCCTTGTTTTCCCATCTTTCCCATCAGAACCTCAAGAGGCAAACTCCTGCCTCCTCTCAAAATCCATCTCCTCTCTCCGGGTCTCCGACCCTATCCCTTTGTACTTGATCAAAGTGCTTCCCTCTCTCTTCTTCGACTCCTAACTGCCATCTTCAACTGTTCACTCTCCAGTGTCTTTTTCCCCTTCTCCTTTCAAATATGCTCATGTCTCCCCTATCCTTGATCCAATGGCTCTCCACAGTTACTGCCTCAACTCCCTCCTACCATTCCTCTTCAAACTCCTTGAGTGATTTTTTTACACCTGCTGTCCCCACTTCCTCTCCTCCAATTCTTTCCTTTACCCCCTCCAATCTGGCTTCCAGCCCCTTCACTCCACAGAAACTGCCCTCTCAAAGGTCACCAATGATCTCCTTCTTTCTAAATCTAGTGGCCTCTACTCCATCCTAATTCTCCTTGACCACTCAGCTGCTTTTGACACTGTAGACCAACTTGAGACTTTATCCAACCTTTGCTTCACTGATACTGTCTTCTCCTGATTCTCTTATTACTCTGGCTGTTCCTTCTCAACCTCTTTCACAGGCTCCTCCTCTGCCTCGTACTCCCTAACAGTGGGAATCCTTCAAGTCTCAGGTGTGGGTCCCTTCTATTCTCCATCTATAACATCTGCCCTGGAGAATTCATTAGCTTCCATGACTTCAACTACCATCTCTATGAGGATGATGCCCAAATCTACATCTCCAGCCCTGATCCTTCTCCTTCTCTGCAGTTTCGCATTTCCTTCTGTCTTCAGGACACCTCTACTTGATGTTCCACCACCACCTCAAACTTAGCATGTTCAGAGCAGAACTCCTTATCTTCCCACCCAACCCTGGTGGGAACCCCAACCCCCATGACTACTCCATCATCGTAGACAGCACCACATTCTCCCTGTCTAACAAGCCTGCAACCTTGGTATTATCCTTGCGTCATCTCTCTTATTGAACCCACATAGTCAATCTGTCACCAAATCCTGTCAGTTCAACCTTCACAACATCGCTAAAATTTGCCCTTTCCTCTCTATCCAAAGTGCTACCACATTAATCCAAGCACTCATCCTAGCCCACCTTGATTACTGCATCACCCTCATTACTGACCTCCCTGTTTCTTGTCTCTCCTCACTCCATTCCATTCTTCCCTCTGCTGTCCGGATCATTTTTCTACAAAACCATTCAGTCCATGTATTCCAACTTCTCAAGATCCTCCATTCCAGTGGTTGTCCATCCGCCTCTGCATCAAACAGAAACTCCTTACCATGAGCTTTAAAGCACTCATTCACCTTGCCCCCCCTCATACCTTACTTTGCTACTCTCCTGCTACAACTCAGTCCACATTCTTTGCTGTTCTAATGCCAACCTACTCACTGTACCTTGATGGTGTCTATCTTATCACCAGCCTCTTGCCTTTGTCTTCCCTTTGGCCTGGAGCACCCTCCCTCTTCATATCTGATAGATGATAACTCTCCCCCTCTTCAAAGCCTTATTTAAACCACATTTCCTCCAAGCCCAAATAAGCCCTCATCTCCTTTTCTCCCACTCCCTTCTAAGTCACCCTGGTGCTGGGATTTGCACCCTTTATTCACCCCTCCTTCAGTCCCACAGTACTTATGTACGTATCCCTACCCTAATTTATTTATTCATATTAACTTCTGTCTCCCCTGCTAGACTGTAAGCTCATTGTAGTCAGCGAATGTGGCTCTTGACTTTATATTGTACTCCCCCAAGTGCTTAATACAGTGGTCTGCACACCGTAAGCACTCAATAAATATGACTGATTGGTTGCTTTCCCATGAAAATTTGCTTATTTGGGTCCCATGTATATTTTTCTGACCTTCTTGTTCCCTCTTTCCCATGTACTTTGAGGCTGTGCAGCTCATCAGTATCAGAAGATATCAGCAATGATGGCTCCTTTATTCAACTAAAATTTTCTTTGTAGAATGACTCTCCCTACATATACAAAATAGATGGCAGTCCAAGGCAATTTCCTAGATATTCAGGCCAAAATTCCCCTTTGAAAAAAATTATCCAGAGTGTCAAAGGAACCATATGTATAGTGACTCAATGCCCCTCTTTATTTTGCCTGTGAAGACATAACCATCCTCAGTCTTCTCTCATCCTTGCTAGTTTTTCCAGCTATATATGGCTTCCCTAGATTGAGTTGTGACTAATGCTGAAGCCATAACTGGGCCACTATGCCACCGGGAACCCTGGGTCTCCCACGGTTGCCTTTATCGGGATCAGCTTTCTTCTTTACCATCTGACACCATGGGACAGTAGACTCTTCCTCCTTCAGCAGTCAGGGGAGCTTCAAAAGCTTGCCTTTTGAACCATCACATGGTGTGGAGACTGCGGAAGTTTAGAAGCACCGAGTATAGTACAGTGTGGGGAAGGACATCAGGACTGCCCCTTCTAAGTCTACCATCCTGTCTTTTCTTATTTTTTGATCCTTGTATTTTTTTAAATGCTCCCACTGTCGGTAATTTGTTTCTCTTTTCTAAATGTCTGTTCTCCCCCATATATACTGTGAACCCCTTGTGGGATAGAGACCATGTCTGATTTGTTTATTTTTGCCTATACTCCAGCACTTAATGCAGTTCATTGGCACCAAGAATGCATTTAATATATATCATGATTAATCAACTAATGCTTGGCACGAGGCAAGCTTATTCCTTATGTCAACAGAAAGATGGTTTCAACTTTCGAGATTGATCTTGGTAATTTTGAATGAATTAGCAATTATCTAAATGCTCATCAGCAGTTTTATGTACTAGCCTGTGATTCTACAGCCTTCAGTGTTGGTGGTTTAGATCGGCGATATATGAAGGTGACACTAGTAATGATAAGATCGTATCTATTTGTGTGAGTGTAGCTGAAAAGACCAATGCATGGCTGGCACTCAAACAGTTCTCCCCCTCCTGCCTTACCTCGCTGATCTCTTACTCCAACCTAACCCGTACAATTTGCTCCTCTAATGCCAACTGACTTACCATATCTTGATCTCATATATCTCACTGCCAATCCCTTGCCCATGTCCTCCCTCTGGCCTGGAACTCCCTCCCCTTTCACATCCACCAGAACACCACTCTCCCCATCTTCTAAAATCACCCTCCTAAAATCACATGTTCTCCAAGAGGCCTTCCCTGACTAAGCTCTCATTTCCTCTATCCGCCCTCCCCTCTGCATCAGTTATGTACTTGACCGTGTACCCCTTAAGCACTTTGATGCTCACCCTATCACCAGCCTCACAGCACTTATGTAACATCATTATACTCTACCATTTTCCCTACTGTAATTTCTTTTAATGTCCATCTTCCCCTTTATACTATAAGGTCCTTGTGGGAAGGGATCATGCCTAACAACTCTTATGGTATTCTCCCAAGTGCTTAATATAGTGCCCAATAAATACCAAAGATTGATTGACACTCCCTCCCACATTGCTTGCACATAACAATAGATCATTGGTGTGCAAATGGGTGTGTCCCATTCAGGACTTCACTTCCTGGTATCCCAATTTTCCTGGAGCCCTTGCTTAAGGACAGCAACCCCCCTCTCCCCCACAGTTATTGGTCTGTCAAGTGGTCTCCTAACAGTGCAACTGTTACACGACATTGTTTGAGATTGGCTTTACTATCCCTTTAAATTGTTTATTCTACCTTCCCTTGCATGTAGCCCTTTCAGGTCACTATATGGCAGCTGCTAGATATCCTGCTGTCATCCATTCTCCTCACATCATCCATTCTCCTCATTCATCCATCTTCCTCTCAAGTCCTGTTTGGTGGAAACCAGTGTGGCCTAGTGGAAAGAGCATGGGGCCTAGGAGTCAGAGGACCCAGGTTCTAAAAACAACTCTTCCATTTACCTGATGTGTGATCTTGGGCAAGTCACTCAACTTCTCTGTGCTTCAGTTTCTTCATCTATGAAATGGGAATTAAATACATATTACCTCCCACTTGGATTCTGAGCCCCACATGGGTCAGGGACTATGTCCAACCTGATTATCCTGTATCTACCCCCCAGCGTTTAGTACAGGGCTTGGCATATAGTAAGTGTTTAACAAATGCCACAATGATTATTGTGTTGTTGTCAGCATTGTTTTAACACAAGTGAGATAACTGCTGTATTCTCAATATAACAGTGAAAAATGTTAGTAGTAAATTCACTTTTCTCAACTTTTTTTCTGAGTATGACAACAAACAATATACTTTGTTTTTTGTAGAAGCTAAAGACTGTCAGTGCAAGTTGACAGAACTTTAAAAAAAATCCAGGCAGTTTTCAAAAAGTCTGTGGGAGATTGAAAACTGTCTCAATATCCTTTCCAATGGTCATAGATAAAGTCTGCTTCTAGTTGCCAATTCTTGGATGGAAACTCAATGGGTTTCCCTTATTTCCTCTCTTATTTCAATTTTAGTCTGAATAGAGAAAAGGGAATCTGAAAGGGGTAGCAGAAATTTAGCTCTCAAAAAGCCCCCTCTCCCCCCTCCCCGGCTTTACAATTCACATCTTTTCTTTAACTAGTTATTGATGAGGTGGGAAAAAAATCCCCTTGATTTTCCTTTTTCCCAAACTTTTAGGATCAGTGTATTTAAGTGAGACCCAAATTTGGGAGAAATCCAACTAAATCTAGTTATAGCAACTAGGACTCTCTCCCAGTCCCCAGTGAGAATGCCAGTTTCCTTTTATTATTTAACGTTGTTGCTATTATTTATACAGCTGTTAATATAACATTTTTTCTCATGTTATTTTTGTTTTTTTCCAATTCTGTTTTGTCTGCACAATTCTAAGATGGTGACAGTTTATGTACAGCGTAGAATTTAAATATGAAGTTGTCAGTGATTATGAAAAGCCAGAGAAAAAACAGTTCAGGCATTAAGATAGACTTTTGTTCAGGGCATGGTTTTAGAATACAAAATGGAAGAGAAACAGGCTTTATGTCATGAGTCAAAATGTTGATTTTTTTCTCTCTACTTTTAATGCAAAACTATGGTAAATTGCAAGGAGTAGGTTTTCTTTGTGGAGATGCTATCTTCAATTAACAAAATAAAATACTTGGTTTTTAAATTTACCTATTTTACTTCTGTTTTCCAGTCTTCCAGTATACTTTTATCTTCCTGTCTTTTCTTTCCTATTTCTAATGCACAAAATATGCATAAGGTAAAAAGAGGAAAATGTATTTTCCATGAAAGTTCTGTGGAGTGACCTGTACATAAGTATCTTGATCACATGGTTAAGACATAAACCTCTCTTGATCAATTTTTCTGAATGTCTGAAAACCCTGCAGAAGGTGAATAACTTTCTTTTTTTAAGTTGAGTAATTCTGTTCAATTTTTAGAAAACCCATCTGTCTCTCCTTTTTCCAAATGAATGGAAACCTAACTCTGCTGAGGTAAAAATAGAGTGAAACATTAATGTTTCTTAGTGAGCTCTTTTGAACTTTCAATACATAATATACCTATAATAAGAGTGTGAAAAAGAGAGAGTCTGACACATGTTAAAATTAAATAAAATCTGAGATTATGACCTACATCTTGAGTGTCATGACATGATAGTATGACAGCAATTTTTCAAGCTGTTGGATTCGATCTGATTCTGCAGGTGTAACATTCCAGAAGATCTGTTGTGATCTCCGTCTTCAGGGATGTTAAGTGAAATGAGTAGAGTTTGGATCAGAGAACTGGCCACACATGGAAACTCTTTTTTGGATATTTTCTGGACCTCTTATATTGCAGTTCAGAGGGTAGCCATGTTAATTAGCCTGGATATAAGCTAGCCTGAAAGAAATGAAGTCGACTGAAATAAATCATTTCATGGGAAATCATTTTAAATAAAATCTGACATTGTGACCCACGTCTTAAGTACAGGTGCTACACTTCTTTGGACCACTGATGTTCATTACTATCAAATGTTCTATCACTATGACTTAGGTAACTGTAAGGAGAGCAAGTGAGATTTTGTGGGCTAGTCATTTTTATAGGTTGAAAGATTTTTGGAGCATATCTTTATGATTTGAATTTATCTGCAGGGTGAGGAGCTGATAATGCTTTGAAAGTACAGCAATGGAATGAAATTCCATATTGAACGTAGTTCTACATGACTTGCTTGATTCTTCCATAATTCAGAGAATGGGTACATTCATGCCCAAGGTATTAGAGGGCAAAAAAGTGTTGTAATGCCTCATCCATCCCCACTATGTTCTAGTTTATTTTACATCTGTCTCACAGGGTCTTAGGGATATGAATTTATTCACCTTTTAAAATATGGGAAACTCAGCTTTATCACTAGGAAGCTATGATTACAATAAAATATGCTACTATTCATATCTAAATTCAATAACTTTCCTTTATATGTAATTTACCTTACTTTGAGAAAGAGTTCAATATTGCAAGTTATTGGATTTGAAAAATTCATATGGTAAAGGACACCAACTTTGATGGGGTAAATGGTGTGATTGCCTTCTCAGGATACTGACTGTGAGGATGAAGCCACTGAATTCCCATTTCCCCGCCTCAACTGCTTCTTGAGCCTCAAGATGAGTTCTGCCAGCCTCACCCCTTGGACCCAGATCACGTTACCATCCCAATGTTGGGCTCAATAAGGAAGACTGAATAGTGAATAAAAAACGGGGCCTACTGGAAAGAGCATGGGCCTGGTAGTCAGAGAACCTGGGTTCTAATCCTAGCCCTGCCACTTACCTGCTGTATGTCCTTAGGCAAGTTTCTTAACGTTTCTGGGCCTCAGTTCCCTCATCTGCAAAATGGGGATTCAATGCCTGTTCTCCCTCTGACTTAGACTTTGAGCACCTTGTGGGACCTGATTATCTTGTATCTACTCCAGTGCTTAGTACGGTGCTTGACACATAGTAAGTGCTTAGCAGATACCACATTAGCATTATAAGGACAATAGGGAGTGAAGTAGGAATGAGGTAAAGGGTTAGGTGTACTTGGAAGAGGGAAATTGTGTATTTCTCTCATCTTCTTCTCTCACATATCTAGGTCTTTTCTTAGTTCTCCAAGTCTATATCTCTTCTCTCCCCATGTCTCTTCTCCTCAGCTATGGCTGTGTGTGGCTCTGGAATTCTCTTGTCACATCCATGGTACCTTTGCTGGGACTCTGTCTTCTTGTAACTACTTCCTGGAAGACCTATCCACAGAAGTTTCACTTCTAGAAGTCCTGCCCCTGAAAGTACCCTCTCAATTGCCCTTGCACTCAAAATGAAAAGTTGGCATATGGGAATTTCTATATCCCACCTGCTGTAATTTTAAATGTATAACTATTATTTGGTGACTACTGTGATAAAATAGAAGCAGTGTGGCTCAGTGGAAAGAGCCTGGGCTTCGGAGTCAAAGGGTCATGGGTTCGACTCCCGGCTCTGCCACTTGGCAGCTGTGTGACTGTGGGCAAGTCACTTAACTTCTCTGTGCCTCAGTTACCTCATGTGTAAAATGGGGATTAACTGTGAGCCTCACGTGGGACAACCTGATGACCCTGTATCTACCCCAGCGCTTAGAACAGTGCTCTGCACATAGTAAGCACTTAACAAATACCAAGATTATTATTATTATTATTATAAAATAGTTTTTTAGTACCCAACATATTATCACAGACAACCACAAACCAAATGAACAAATGTGTTAAGATCACCATAAAACAAGATCAACACACTTCCAAAAAAAAAAAAACCACATAAAAAAGAAACAAACCAGAAAGGTAAGGTTTGGTTTGAATCAGTGAGTTCACCTGTAATGACTGGAAAAAGATGTGGATGGTTACTTAAGTTTTTATTGTCTAAGAAATAGAATTTTCACTTTTGAACTCTTAATTTTTCGCTTTTCAATTTTTTAGGAGTAATAAATGCTGCTAAATGAAACATTATATGTAATACACTAATTTAATGATAATAATAATAATGGTACTTGTTAAGCACTTACTATTTGCCAAGCACTGTTCTAAGCGCTGAGGGTGATACAAGTCATTCAGGTTGGTCACAGTCTCCCCGATTTTACAGATGAGGTAACTGAGGCCCAGACTTGCCCGAGGTTACACAGAAGATATGTGTTGGAGCCAGGATTAGAACCCAGGTCCTTCTGACTCCCAGGCTTGTGCTCCACTAGGCCATGCTGCTCCATGCTGCATTTTACATTCTGTGTGAATTTACATTAGGGATTTTTATAGACAAAATGAATGGGTTATTTTGTTGCTACTGCTGAGAAATTACATATTATTGCCTAATGCAAAGGTTGTGTTGCTAATTTGCATCTGCCAACAAGGGTCCTAAAGGAGATATATCTGGGATTCATTACTTCACCAACCAGCTCACCCCATAACAATCCAAAACACTTGTGAATACTCAATCTGGAAATTGGTTAATAAAAAGGGATCTGGACTGTTCATCTCTGCCTGCGTTTATTTAGATTTATTGATTAGAAAAAGGTTTTCCTTAGAAAAAATATATAGATACATTAAACATGTAACTTCTAAATATTCCTACATATAGCACTTTGAAGACATATCATTACAGACAAGGAGGAAATTTTAAGAAGGTGGCCTTGAGCACTCCTACTTTTGAAGATGAAGCCCTATGAAGGGCAGAAAATTCATCAGTATAAAAAAATGGACCCTGTACCAACTCTTGAGGAAATCACCATGACTGTCAGAGTGATGAAAGTGCCAAAACACCTTGATCAGATGCCATACCTGCTGAGATCTACAAGCGTGAAGGGGACATGCTGCTTTAAGCACTTACCAAAGCTTTTATTCAACATATGGAACACTGAGGAGGTGCCACAGGATCTTAAAGATTCATAGTTAATACCATTTTCAGGAACAAAGGGGAGGAATCAAACTGCAGCAAGTAATGTGACATCTACATTACTTTCCATTGTTGGCAGGAATCTAGCCAGATTCCTTCTGGACTGACTGCTGAAAAATATTGTCCATATGCTAGTGGAGTCATGTACCCTTTGTACCTTTTATTCACCCCAACCCCAGAACACTTTTGTACATATCTGTAATTTATTTATATTACTGCATCTCACCCTTTCTAGACTATAACTTCTAGTGGGCAGGAAATGTGTCTACCCACTCTGTCATAGTATACTCTCCCAAATGCAGTGTTCTGCTCCCAGTAAGTGCTCAATAAATACTACTGATTGATTGTTGCTGATGATGGGGCTGTGAGTACCTAAGTGCTCAGGTGATGTAGAAATGCTGAAATAACAGTTGGAGATACAAGGTGGGAAGATTAGAAATCAATTGGGAAAAGTCTCCTGGGGAGTGATTTGAGAAGTTCCTTGAAGATGGGGGAGAGTGGTTGTCTGCCACCCATGAATGGGGAAGGAGTTTCATGTAGGAGTGGACGGTGTGAGCAAGAGGCTGGTGTTGGTGCAAGTAGGTTACTTTGAGAAGAATAAAGACTGAACCAGGCTGTAGTGGTAGATGGGGGAAGGTAAGTTGGAGGGAGAGAACTGGTCACCTTAAAGCTAATTATCAGGAGTTTTTGCTGATGTGGAGAGGGCCTATATGGTTTTGAGGGACCACATTCAGCTCCTTGAGTATTCCTGCAGCAGGGGTTGAAATTGTGATTTACTGGTTGATTGATTGAAACTGTAAAAATTGACTTTCAAGCTTTTGCTTTTAGATGATGTAATAATAATAATAATGTTGGTATTTGTTAAGCGCTTACTATGTGCCGAGCACTGTTCTAAGCACTGGGGTAGACATAGGGGAATCAGGTTGTCCCACGTGGGGCTCACAGTCTTAATCCCCATTTTACAGATGACGGAACTGAGGCACAGAGAAGTTAAGTGACTTGCCCACAGTCACACAGCCGACAAGTGGCAGAGCTGGGATTCGAACTCATGAGCCCTGACTCCAAAGCCCATGCTCTTTCCACTGAGCCACGCTGCTTCTCCATGATGTGTTTCTGCCTGTGTATCAGTTTGATAATTGAGATTCAGGTGCATAAAGTAACTTTTTTCCTTGAAAAATCATATATGTTCAATGTCACTACTTTGTGGTACAGAGTTAGCAGATCACTAAGGAGAGATAGAAATCTGATTCATGTCTGGCTATATATCGGTTTGAGGTTTTGTTTTACTCCCTCAAGGAGTAAAGGTAAACTGTTTACACTTGCACTCTGCCCTACTCTCTTTGAACATAGACAGTAATATCATGTTATCAGAATACAAATTCTTGGGTAGTTCAGCAAACCTAAATGAAAGGGGTGTTTTTTCATATCAGTATGTGGGGATTTTATGTGTGCAAGTCACATTAGTGTTCATGGTTTATTTTATTCCTGAATTGTACTTTCCAAGCACTTAGTACAGTGGTCTGCACCCAGTAAGTGCTCAATAAATACGATTGAATGAATTAATAATGGGCAATACATGAATAAATCCCAACCCTTCAACAAGATAATGCATAATATACCTCTTAATTTTAAATTCACTCAGGTCTTAAGTTTAGAGCATTTTCATGTAGTTTGTCCTAATTATGATCATTCTTTAATGACAGCTTAAAAATTTCACATACAGTACTTGATATCCAAAATGAATACTTTTTACTGTACATCATTCTGGGAATTTTGAGAACTAAAACATGAAAGGAAAGAAAGTACTTTATATTGAAAAAGAAGATGCTAATTGTTTGAATATACACAGAGAGAGTAGCCCAGCTTCTTGAATTATAAGCCTGGCCTTCCTGTGAGGGCTCCTTTGACTTATTTTAAGGGAAAATCACAAAACTCAGAAGAAGTGAGAAAAGGATAGTCTCTTTTTTCCAGGGTCTGACAAAATCAGAAGCAGTATTGAATATTCAGTGGTTAATTCCACACATTGAATATATGATTCCTTGTTTACTAAGTGCAAAGAAGAACTTGCCCAGCAAAAAAGAATAATGAGGATGCCATCACTGTGCACAAGACAGAAACCATTTGATTTTCTGATTTTGTTAGAAGGGCTTTAGATGGCAGAGATTTTCTAGTGGTTGATTCGTTATCTTTCCAATGGATAATGTTACTAGCTAACTTGCATTCAAGAAAATACAGTGAATCATATTATTGAGATAAGAAATATTTACTAGACCCATGTCTTCCATATTTATTTTTGAGTCTAAGTGCCATACGTGTGTACTCAGTTTGCCTATCACTTGTGGTTCTTGAAGAACTTGATTTGGAAAGCTGGCATTGCAGTACACAGCCAATGTTTGGGGGCATGTACTTGGGGATAAGCACTGTTTTTGACATCACACTGTGCTGAATCCAGACAGATGCTCATCGTCAGAAGAATGTTTCCTAATTCTGTTGTTGGGTCCTTCCAGAAAGGTGGCTGAAAACGTGTTGTGGAAGAACTGAGTGTATCAATTGATATCAGTTTTATTGACTGCTTGCTGTGTAGAGAACTGTACTAAACACTAGGGACAATACAATATAATAGAGATGGGATCCCTGCCCACAAGGAGCTTATAGTCTATCGGGGAGGCAGATATTAAATGAATTCCAGATAGGGGAAATAGAGTACGAGGCTATGTACATGAGTGCTATGGGACTGGGGGAAGGGTGAGTATCAAGGTGCTTAAGGTATACATCTCCAAGTGTATAGTCAACATGTAGGGGAGGGAGGATAGGGGAAATAAGGGTTTAGTTGGGAAAGGCTTCTTGGAGGATTTGTGATTTTAGGAGGGTTTTGAAGGTGGGGGGAGTGGTGGACTGTCAGATATGAAGCAGGGAGGGAGTTCCAGGCTGGAGGGGGAACTTGAGCAAAGGGTCAGTGGTGAGAAAGATGAGATTGCCAATTAAGGCCTAAGGGAAGAGGTGGTCACTGGTTACAATGCAACCTAAGTGCATAGAAAGCCCAAAACAGAGAAATGACACGTTACCTGCCCAGAAGAGCTTATGCTCTAATGGGGGAGACAGATGGAAAAATAAATATTTACAAATGGAGTAATTAAAGTAATTGAATGCACATTGAATAACAGTTATATAAATCTGTTCTGCATGGGTATAAATAAAGTGCTTAAGTGCTGGAGATTGCTGATAGGTTTGGTTACTCAGAAACTAATGGGGGAAGTATTTTTTGTTTGTTTTTAATGGTACTGGTTAAGCACTTTGTCAAAGGAGCTGGAATTTTAGGAGGGCATTGAATGTGGGTGGGGGGTGAGGGGGCGTGGTGGTCAGTGCTGGGGAGGGACGTAGTCCCAAACCAGAAGGAGAAGGAGGCTGATGCAGTAGTCCAGGTGGACTATGATACGTGCTTGGATCAGCATAGTAGCAGTTTCAGTGGAACATAAAGGGCATATTTTAGTGGTTATGAGGGTTCTTTGATATATTTATAGATTTGGGCCCTGATTCTGGTTATTATATCATATTCTATCATCTAATTGGCTCCATCAATCAATAAATCATTTTTATTGTGTGCAGAGTACCATACTAAGTGTTTGGGGGAGTACAATATAACAGACCTGGTAGACATGTATCCTGCACAAAACAAGCTTACAGTCTTGAGGAGGAGACAGACATTAATATAAATAGATAAATTTAGGATATGTACATAAGTGCTATGGGGCTCAGGGAGGGGTGAATAAAAGGAGTAAATTCAAGTGCAAGGGTGACTCAGAAGGTAGTAGGAGAAGAGGAAATGAGGGCTTAGTCGGGCAAGGCCTCTTGGAGGAGATGTGATTTTAGGAAGGTTTTGAAGGTGGGGAGAGTGATTGTCTGTCAGGTATGAAAAGGTAGGGAGTTCCAGGCCAGAGGCAGGAAGGCGGTGAGAGGTCGGTGGCGAGATAAACAAGATTGAGGTACAGTGAGTAGATTGACATTAGAGGAGTGAAGAGGGCAGACTGGGTTGTAGTAGAAGAGCAGTGAGGTAAGCTAGGAGAGGGCAAGGTGAATGAGTGTTAAAAGTTGATGGAAAGGCGTTTCTGTTTGAATTGGAGATGAATGAGCAACCACTGGAGGTTCTTGAGGAGCAGGGAAACACTTTTTGTAGAAAAATGATCTGGGTAGCAGAGTGAAAAATGGATTAGAGTGGGGAGAGACAGGAGTCAGGGATGTCAGCAAGGAGGCTGGTATATCTCCCCACCCCCAGTTTTGGGGGTGAAAATAAAAGATTATTTTTGTAAGCATTTTTGGTGGCTTATGCTGAGCTAGGAAAGAGGAGGAGGAGAGGAGTAGGCCCTTGATTCAGATTTTCCCTTTGCAGGGTGAGTTCCTCTTTGCAGCATGTCCAGGCTAAGAAGAGAGAAGAGATAGAGGCTACCTTAATTCATTGAGTGTATGTAGTATGCACTCTTTGGAGGAGTACAATTGAAATAAGATACTCAATCTCAAGGGCGCCCTTACCTTCCTTTTCCTTTCCTTCCCTTTTTCCCCCTCCTTTTTCTCCCCCTCCTCTATTATCTCCTGCTCCTCTTATTGTTAGTCTTAATTCCTCATGGACTAATCCTTCTCCGGTTTTTGAATTGCAAAATTATACAAAAAAGTGGAGCAATTACACAAGTAAATAAGGTATCTTTGTCATTTGTCCTGTCCTGAATATTTTTAACTCTTTAAAGGAGACACTTAATATTGTTAAAACTTATGACTTTAACCCAAAGCAGGTTTTGAATGGTAGATTTTTAGCTAGCCATTTAATTTCCTACAAAAATAACGTTCCATTTCACAGTTCACCATTTTGCACTAACTGATTTCTTTTCTAGCAAGACAAACAATATTAACAATAAAATCTGAAGACTCACAAGCATTTTTAAATGATCATAAAACCACAAATGGATTCTCAAATGCTTTTTATTGTCAAGTTCTTGTTGAAAATGACATTTTGTGGCTATTAATTTGGCAGTGCTTTAACTCCCTCTGACTTTTTTACATTTATAGCCAGTTTAACAATGGGCAAAGGCACCATTGCCCCCATCAGTCTCAAGTGGCAAATAGAAGGAAGACAGACTTTTTTTTTCTTTTTAGGCAGGAAGGAGGTTTATTTCTCAAATGTGCACGTTTTCTGACTTCCTTTTGATAACAGTCCGTGATGTTCACTGTGGTACATAATTTGGGCCCCAAATTATTAAAAACTAAAGCAAGTCTTTTGATTAGGACAAATAATGCCGAAAGTACTGCTGGTGATACATCCATCTTCTCAGCCACACTTACACACATGGGTCTCTCGCCCCCCTTTCCCTCCGCCGCTCTCGCTCCACTAACCCACAGCCCTGGATCACCTCCTCCGTCCGCCTCCTACGCTCCTATGCTCGAGCTGCTGAGCGCTGCTGGCGAAAGTCCAAGCACCAAGCCGACCTCACACACTTCAAATTTATCCTTTGCTGCCTTAACTCTGCCCTCTCCTCCGCCAGGCAAAGCTTCTTCTCCTCCCTCATCGACACCCATGCCCGTCACCCCCGCCGATTGTTCCGGACCTTTAACTCTCTCCTTAGGCCCCCTGTTCCTCCCCCTCCCCCATCTCTCACCCCTAATGATCTGGCCACCTATTTCCTCACGAAAATCAACACGATCAGGTCTGAGCTCCCCAAAGTCACCCCTCCGCCTCTCCCCTCCCCCCCAACAACCCCCTCCCCTACTTTCCCATCCTTCCCTGCAGTATCCTCAGAGGAGATCTCCTCCCTCCTCGCAAGTGCCACCCCCTCCACCTGCGCCTCGGACCCCATTCCCTCTCACCTTCTTAAAACCATCGCCCCTGCCCTCCTCCCTTCCTTAACTTCTATTTTTAACCACTCAATCTCCAAGGGCTCCTTCCCCTCTGCCTTCAAACATGCCCACGTCTCCCCCATCCTAAAAAAACCCGCTCTTGACCCCACTTCCCCTCCAGTTATCGTCCTATCTCCCTACTACCCTTCCTTTCCAAAATCTTAGAACGAGTCATCTACAATCGATGCCTAGAATTCCTTAACTCCCATTCTCTCCTAGACCCCCTCCAATCTGGCTTCCGTCCCCTCCACTCTACCGAGACTGCTCTCTCTAAGGTCACCCATGACCTCCTTCTTGCCAAATCCAATGGCTCCTACTCCATTCTGATCCTCCTTGACCTCTCTGCTGCCTTTGACACTGTCGACCATCCCCTCCTCCTCCATACCTTATCTCACCTTGGCTTCACGGACTCTGTCCTCTCCTGGTTCTCCTCTTACCTCTCTGGCCGATCATTCTCGGTCTCCTACGCTGGAGCCTCCTCCCCCTCCCATCCTTTAACTGTTGGAGTTCCTCAAGGGTCAGTTCTTGGCCCTCTTCTGTTCTCCATTTACACTCACTCCCTCGGTGAACTCATCCGCTCTCACGGCTTTGACTACCATCTTTACGCAGATGACACGCAGATCTACATCTCCGCCCCTGTCCTCTCCCCCTCCCTTCAGGCTCGCATCTCCTCCTGCCTCCGGGACGTCTCCACCTGGATGTCGGCCCGCCACCTAAAACTCAACATGAGCAAGACTGAGCTCCTCATCTTCCCTCCCAAGCCCGGTCCGCTCCCAGACTTCTCCATCACCGTGGATGGCACGACCATCCTTCCCGTCCCGCAGGCCCGCAATCTCGGTGTCATCCTTGACTCGTCCCTCTCGTTCACCCCACACATCCTATCCATTACCAAGACCTGCCGGTTTCAGCTCTACAATATCGCCAAGATCCGCCCTTTCCTCTCCACCCAAACGGCTACCTTACTATTACGGGCTCTCGTTATATCCCGGCTAGACTACTGTGTCAGCCTTCTCTCTGACCTCCCTTCCTCCTCTCTCGCCCCGCTCCGGTCTATTCTTCACTCCGCTGCCCGGCTCATCTTCCTGCAGAAACGATCTGGGCATGTCACTCCCCTTCTTAAACAACTCCAGTGGTTGCCTATCGACCTCCGCTCCAAACAAAAACTCCTCACTCTAGGCTTCAAGGCTCTCCATCACCTTGCCCCTTCCTACCTCTCCTCCCTTCTCTCTTTCTACCGCCCATCCCGCACGCTCCGCTCCTCTGCCGCCCACCTCCTCGCCGTCCCTCGGTCTCGCCTATCCCGCCGTCGACCCCTGGGTCACGTCCTCCCGCGGTCCTGGAACGCCCTCCCTCCTCACCTCCGCCAAACTGATTCTCTTTCCCTCTTCAAAACCTTACTTAAAAATCACCTCCTCCAAGAGGCCTTCCCAGACTGAGCTCCTCTTCCCCCTCTACTCCCTCTGCCATCCCCCCTTTACCTCTCCGCAGCTAAAGCCTCATTTTCCCCTTTTCCCTCTGCTCCTCCACCTCTCCCTTCCCATCCCCACAGCACTGTACTCGTCCGCTCAACTGTATATATTTTCGTTACCCTATTTATTTGTTAATGAATTGTACATCGCCTTGATTCTATTTAGTTGCCATTGTTTTTACGAGATGTTCTTCCCCTTGACGCTGTTTAGTGCCATTGTTCTCGTCTGTCCGTCTCCCCCGATTAGACTGTAAGCCCGTCAAACGGCAGGGACTGTCTCTATCTGTTGCCGACTTGTTCATCCCAAGCGCTTAGTACAGTGCTCTGCACATAGTAAGCGCTCAATAAATACTATTGAATGAATGAATGAAAGGATTTCGCTGTTGGTAGCATCTTCTTTAGAAATGAAAACAAGTCATATACAGACATGGACGACTCTGCTTTTCCAGCCTCACTGTTTAGAGAAAGTCCTTTGATCTCTGTTCTCCTACTGCACATAATAACATTTTGATCCAATCTCCCCCTTGCACCATAGCCCCTACCCTAACTCTGCTTTTCTGGTGAGCAATGGATTCCTTGGCCTGTGACAAACACTGAATGTGGAGTTGTGTCTCTTGGTCCTCTCCCATCTGAAACCTGGAGCAGCACTACTTTACGTTTCTCAAATGTTAACTCTTTTACAAAGGTACCCATTTCAAAGTAGGGTTTCATTTAGAAGGGCTATCCTGTATTAATCCAGTCCAGTTACAATTTAGGGTTGTAAAATTGTAGGAAGGCCTTTGAGTAATGGTAAACAATTCTGAGGATTAAAGTTTATTTTAGGGGGCTTATGATGGTGCACCTTTGAAGCACTTGTCCATATGACAGGTAATGGCAGGCTTTTTTGTTCAGTAAACAAAGTGGAATAGTAGAAATTGCTTCTCTGAATCTTACAAAATTTTGATGTGGTCATGTACAAGTATGCAACTTCAAAAATACATTCCACTGATAAGGGGTGTACTGAGTTGCCTGCATGTACAGAGAGCTATAGTGGTAGCTGCCAAACAGAACTCAAATATGAAAAAAAGATTTTTTTAAATTTAAAGTAAGATTTAAAAAAAACTTGTGTTCAGGGAAGATGTTTTTCACTGGTTCAATTTTTGTTCATTTATGACCTCCACAAACTTTCAGAAGGCCTTCAGACTTCCTTAAATTTTAAAAGTTCCCATTCCCAGTATATTTCTATTTTCCCTTTTCATTCTTTCCTGATTACCAGAGTTCTTCCTAGGACTACAGCGTGGAACATGAATAATTTGGCGCTTCAATTTTATCAGTAGCATTGCATGACTAGAACATGGACAAAACCTAATTTATTGGTGAGGTAAAGTATTGAAGGCTAGGTTCAATCAATCAATCAGTGGTATGCATTGAGTGCTTACTGCTTTGGGGCTGAGGGTTGGCCAAATACCAAATGCCCAAAGGTCACAGATCTGAGTGCATAGACAATGCGGAAGGGAGAAGAGCCAGGGAAAAGAAGACTTAATTGGGGAAGGTTTCTTGGAGATGTTACCTTAAATAAGGTTTTAAAGGTGGGGAGAGTGGTGGTCTGGCATATACAGTGTTGGGGGCGGGGGGGTGAGTTCCAGGCTAGAGGGATGATGTGGAAAAGGGGTTGGCAGTGAGATTGGGCCCAGTGAGCAAGCAGGTGCTAAAGGAGTGAGTGTGAGGGCTGGGCTGTCTTGGAGATCAGTGATGAAGCACTTGTCTATATGCCAAGTAATAGCATGCTTACTTGTTCATTAAACAAAGTGGAATGGTAAAAATTCCTACTCTGAGTCTTACAAGCTAAGGGGGCAAGCTAATTAAGTACTTTAAAGCTGATGGTAAGGTGTTTCTATTTGATGCAGAGGTGGATGGACAGCCACTGGAGGTTCCTGAGAATTGGAGAGACATGGGTTGAATTTTTGCTTTTTTAGAAAAATGATCCAGGCAATGGAGTGAAGTTTGGACTGGAGTGGGGGGACTCAGAAGGCAGGGAGGTCAGTGAGGAGCCAGATACAATAGTCAAGGTGGGATCGGATAAGTGCTTGGAAAAGGTTTAAAGACTAGTCCATCCTCCATTGCATTTCAAAGATGCTTCCATTATATTGTTGGCTTCTCTGAACAGAATTGGGGTGATTTGAAATTCTGCTTCCAGGTACTGCCCTCAAGATCAGGCTGCTGCCCAAATCACACTGAGGTTCCAAAATAAAGGATCTAAACAGGTTTGAAAAAATCATAAAACGGATCAACTAAAAGACATATTTTTTCACACCAGCCCACCTTTCCAACTATGGGTTAAAATCTACTGCAAAAAATGCGAAGCCATGCAAATGGTGCCAAAGGATTAGAAAATAGTATCATCTACTCAGAAATGTATTTACAGCATACATAACTCTTAACATCTGCTTCAAGCTGATCAAGTAAAAGGCAATTATTTTAGATAGGCAATAGTTGAAAGGTTTGCAGTTGTGGGGTTAAAAAAGTTCAGGGTCTACCCAGAGATATCAATTTCCTGCATTTTTTGCCATAAATTGGTAAGTTTTTGACATTAGCAAAGCACTAGCCTTGATAAGCAACAGGTCTTTCTTATCCGAAGATCCAAAAGATCTAAAAAGGCAGGGAGATGTTCTATTATAGTCCACTGGGGATGGAGAATGAAAGGGCTATGATTTCCTAAAAGTTAATGATTATTCATATCACTCTCCCATTACACCCCACTTCACATCATTCCTCTCAAGCAAACCTACACACCGGGCCTCATTCTCATCTCTCTTGGGTGCCAACCTCTTGCTCATGCCCTCCCTTCTGCCTGGAATTCTGTCCCACTTCACATCCGGCAAACCACTGCTCTCCTCCTCATCAAGGAAATCACATCTCATCCAGGTGGTCTTCTGTGATTAATCTCTCACCTTCCCACCCTATTTTCCCCTAAACTGTCACTTCAGCACTTCCGCATCACCTGATACTTGGTTACTCGCTGTTGCATTTATGTACTTCAATCTATTTCTGTTTCTGCTCTATTTCTTCCCCCTAATGGTAACTTATTTGAGTGTATTTTTCTCACTTGGCTGTAAGTTCCTTGAGGACTAGGATCATGTCTACAATGCTATTATACTTTTCCAAGCACATGGTACTGGGCTCAGCCCAGAGAAAGCACTCAATGAATATTATGATAAATAATTTACCTTTAGAGTTGGAATGAAAAATTTTAACTTCCATCCTGTATAGGGAAGGAACTCTAGAAACAAGGGACACTCAAGTATTGATAATGGACAAGTGATATAGCAGAAGGAAATGGGAAAAGCAGGGTAAGTGCCCATCACCTCTTATATTATACTCTCCCTGGCATGTAGCACAGTACTCGTCACACAGCAAGCACTCAGTAAGTATGATTGATTAGGAGAAGTTGTGGCATCCAAACTGGCATTATTCTTATTTGGAACCCTAACACAGAGGATTAAATAAAATGATTTTCAGAAAAAAGAATCAAACTCAGTCACAGACCATAAAAACCTCTGTAGCTTCTGTATTTCTCTGCCTTTAGTTATGGGCACAACATTCTTACAAGCAATAAAGGCACTCCCCAGATGGTATATAATGGTATATATGATCATGCTGATTCAATCCCATCTCTCCTTTCAGTTCAGCATGATAAAGCAACTATGATATTTAATCTTCCCAACTCCCTGAGACTTCTGAGGAATATACATTGTACCACTGTGCCCATTTCATAATTGTATAAAGCAAGGTACAAATAAGCATTGGTAGCCAGGCAATGTAACCCTGGAGATCAGATGTGGAAACTTCTACTTTAATCACCAAATGACTTCTGTTTCTACCTAAATAATTTGCTACTAAGCAATTATAAATCCTACTGACAGAGTCTTAGTGGAAGTTCCCATGTTCTTGTAGGCCATTTACTGTTTTTCAAGCACGAGTGATAAGAGATCTAGGAGACTATTGGACACAGCTCAATTTCCCATCCCACCAGTGAAAGAACAACAGCTGATGGCCTTGAAAAGGGAAAAGCTGAGAAATAAGAACCCTAAAGCAAAGAATAATGAGCATATCAAGTATGAAATTTCTGCTTTAGCCCAGGTGGCCTTCAAAACAGGTGACAGCAGGGACCATGCCATTGTTATCTTTATAAGAGTGGATAACTCCAGCAGGAGCTACTCAGTCATTTGACAGAAGCCAATTCAGGAAGCATCTAAAAAGGCTTGCTTTAAAAATAATCATGTTACCAATCAAAAATGGACCTAAAAGTAGAGACTTGCCTTTCAAATGCAACAAATCATTATACCTGTCAAGATTTATGGACAGATTTATTTATGTTGACACTAGGACCAGTAATACTTTGACAAATGAGAAGTCTTGACAGACACAACAGATATGTTCAAGACTATTTCCTGGATTTGAAAGGAGGGCTAAAACAGCAAATCATGGCATGCCGGCAATCCAGGTTGGCCAATCTGCATTTAGGTCCCATGCATAATCTTCTGTAAGTTGCATGTCCTCAAGATGAGCCAAGGACAGAGAGACTGAGTAATAAAGATCACCCTCTAGCTCAAAGACATTATTAGTAGAGTTGATGGAGAGATAGAGTCAGTCTGGTGGAGGTTACATATGCATGTCCCAAGTGCTTCGTAGCTTTAAAAGTTTATTCTCTGGTTGTGACAGAAGTACAGAATCTGATTAACAACTAGGCAGAACTGGCAGAGTGTGGGAAAGCTTCAGTAACTGAAACTCCTATACTAAGTTTAAGGTTGATAATTCCTACTTGAGTATGAAAAAATTGTGGAAAATTTCCTGTACAAACTATGGCTGCAAGGATGGAATTATATTTGAGATCCATCCACAGAATATGATGTGATGTATTCTGATACAATTTTAGATGGGGTTCATTAGAGGAAAGAAATCCACAGAATTACTAAGAAGGCTTTCTTTCCTTGCCACATTTTATTTCTTTCCACTTATTTTTTCCCAGAGGGCTGTTTTGTCTCCCATATTGCTATGCTTTATCTCCCCCACTTTGCAACTATTTATATTTGTACATCTGTTGAGGAACACTAGATGGCTCATTATTGAGCACGCGTGCGCACACACACACGAATGTTACTCTGGAATCATTGAGTTCTTGGGTTAAAATGAGGAAGTTCTACTAGAAAAGTATTCTTGGAACAGTGGGACTTTGCCAACATGAAATCAGAAGCAAGGGGAGAGCATCCTGAATTAGAGCAATGGGGGAAAGATACTGCACTGCTGGGTGGAGAAGCATCATGGCTTAGTGTATAGAGCACGGGCCTGGGAGTCAGAAAGTCATGGGTTCTAATCCAGACTCTGCCATATGTCTGCTGTGTGACCTTAAGCAAGTCATTTCACTTCTCTGGGCTTCAGTTACTTCACCTGTAAAAGGGGGATTAAGAGTATGAGCCCTATGTGGGACAGGGACTGTGTTCAACCTGATTAACTTGTATTTACCCCAGCTCTTAGAACAGTGCTTGACACATAACAAGTTCCATAGTAATTATTATTATTAGGTAACACACTGCAGCCCAGAGGAGAAGGGGTAGATTATAGGTTGTACAAAAGAGACAGAATTTGGACCCGGGATATGGGGAAGTATAATAGGCAGAGTGGAAGGGAATGTGTATTCTGAATAAAACTACTATCATTCATTCAATAGTGTTTATTGAGCGCTTACTATATGCAGAGCACTGTACTAAGCACTTGGAATGAACAAGTCGGCAAGTCGCACACACACACACACATACACACACTATTACTGTTGTTTCTGAACTAGATTATGACTGAGAGAAGTATGTATGAGTTCAGAAAGGGAAGAGGGAAAGAAGAAGCAAGAAAAAATATACCCTAGGCAGCACTGACACAACTGCTTGCTTTCAATTTTTTAAGGTTTCTGCTTTCTGTATACTCTATTTTCCTCTTTCTTCATAAATTTTGTACTCAGATTAACAATACCCACAGAGTGCTTTGATCTCCTTGAAGGAAAGAAAGACATCATTACTATTTTCTTTATTCTTATTATTAGTTCATTAACTTTTAACTTCTATATTGAGGTAGCTCTCTCAGTGATAGCTGGAGTTCTCTAACTCATCAGATCCTCTGAATTAACCTATAAGAATAAGATCTTTAAGATTGATTAATCTTCATTTGATTCAACCCTGGAGTAAGCAAATGTTGGGTATTTTACTGTCATTGTAAACCAGTTTGGGAATCACAAATCTCAATCTCTTCCACATTATCTTAAGGAGCTGTCTGTGTTTCCATCACAGCTAGTCTATATTCAGAAAGCAGTGCTGTAGCTGTGGTCAAAATCAAGTTTTGTGCTATAATTTTAAAAGTGATTTTTAAAAATCAATCAGTGGCATTTATTGAGAACTTACCATATACAGAACACTATACTAGGTGATTGGGAGATTACAGTACAATAGAGTTTGTAGACATGTTTGTTGCCTGCCCACACGGAGCTTACAGTCTAGAGGGGGAGACAGACAATAAAATAAATTACAGATATAGGGAATAGAGTGTAAGGATAAATATATAAATGCTGGAAGGCTGAAGGTAGGGTGATATCGAAGTGCTCATATCAGAGTGATATCAGATCCAAGTGCATATGTGACAGAAGGGCTGGTGAATAGGGGAAATGAAGGTCATTGGCAGAAAAAAACATTGCCTAGAGTCTTAGAAATAGTCTCAATAGGTATGCCTGTAATTTTAGAAAGGACATTTGAATAACATCAAAATCTATTCACCTGGAGCATGAGAGGATGGTCTATAATGCTTTTTATTTGTGGCCATTGAGCCTTGACTAAGATCTCTGACTTGGCAAAGATCTTTTGGTATTTCAAGTAATCATCTGATGGCACCATCAATCCTTACTATTGACTGATTATTTTATTTCATGGTGATAGTTGATTTTGTTTTGTCTACAGAGGTTTTACCTAACAGATTATCTAGTGTAAATAATTCAGAAAAAAACAAAACACTTTCACCTGAATTACTCCAGTGGTTCAATCACAAGTGAAATTTTGCCTGTCATATTTCATCCAGTTGAGATACTGCTAAACACTCCTACAGCATTCAGGAACTAGTAAGAAGAGTTGTAGGTGGAAGAATTCTCTTTCGTACCACACTGGATGACATTTCCTTTATTCTTGGTAGGATATAAACTACCCTTTTCTTGTTGTCCACCTGATTTTTGCATCTTGTCTGCTCTGAATGATACATTTTCTGCCACCTCTTTGCTGACTTCTTCAGTCATTCTGCACCCTGGGTTCTGTGTGTCTAAAACCATAGTGTTTCCCATTTACCAGACACAGCTGTAGGAGTGGTTAATCTTTTAAACAATATTATGAATTGTAATACTTTCCACTGGAGTAATCCTAGAGTAATGCAAGCAAAATTAGCATGTTGTGGGAGGTAGCTTAGTGACAAGCCATTGCCAAGGGACAACAATTCTTAAAGGAGAAGGAAAGAGGATTCTTCAGTAATGAAAAAGATTTCAGATTTAGGCCCACAAGCGAAGGCAAAGTAAACATTTAGGATGAAGAATGGAGGGTGATTATGCTTCCCTTCTACTAACTTAAAATCTTACTCCCTGAAAATATTTAAAGATTCAACAGAAGGAAATCCTGAGTTAGCCAACCAAATTAGTCCCCAGTTAAGGATACTAAAATTGAAGAGGAGAATTTCAAACTTAATTCAAACTTAATTACAACTTAATGTGAATGCCATTAAATTCTTGCTGGAGTCATTGTCTTTCCCACTACCTACCTAGTACCATTCCAAGTGGGTGAGGAAACCATAGCCAATAAATGGTAAAATCTCAGCAATGCTTGGGTTCGTTGTTAAAGTACCTAGAAACATGGGGATCATTACTTCACTCTGAACCTTAACTTGTAAAAAAAGGTGAGAGGGTCACCAGGGGAGGTGGGTCTATCTTGTTCCTTTTAAAAAAATTTTATTTTTATTTTGCTTTAATGGGCCAAGCTTTCAAATTATTTGCATATTTGCATATTTGGAGGGACATCTCCGATTGGTCCATCACCCCCTGAACGACAAAACCAATAAGTGTATGCTAAAATCAAGTCACTTTAAAAGCTTTTTGCTATTTTCCAAGTCAAGTCACCCCACTCTGAGTGGATGAGGGAGAGGTCAAGAGATGGCAAGAGTCACTCTACATTCCTTTCTTTCCCTCTTGGTCATGGTCCAGTATAAAGCTGGCAAGGAGAGAGTTGGAGTTGAGTAGGACCAGAAACCAAGGAAGGGGAGAGTGGTTCTGCTGATTGGGGCAGCTTCGTAGGCAACAAGATTAGTTTTCTGCAACTATGTTTTTCATATCTAGACAAGTGAGTGGAGTGTGTGTCCCCATCCATCTAGTTAGCCACTGTTTTGGATTGTGTAGATCCTGGCCACTTTTGCCCTACCATCCTTTCCTCCTGTCAGTTTGGACCTTGGATTAAGCTTGCCTCTAAAACCAATTTGGAAATAGATAAATCCCCTCCTGGCAGGCTCTGGATTGAAGCCCGTGGCCCACAGACTTCATAGCCCAGTTGTTTGACCCGAAACATTGTTGTAACCAGGACTTTAATATCAGGAAAAAGCAGGAATCCTTTTCCTTTCCCTTTGTACACCTCACTGCCCTCCTTCCCGCTTCTGATTTCCACTGCTAACAGTGGAATTAACTGGGAAAAAAATCAAATAACATAGGTTTAAACTTGAAAATTATCCAGATAATTGAGGTCAAAGATTTTTCTTTCATGCTTAATCACACTCATTGGTCTTATAACTTGCAGAACGTGTGCTAAAGAACACTCACATTGCACTACTAACTCCATGTCCACTGCTACACACAGGGGCACAGTCCACTTTGCTGACACTGTGGTGACTGTATCCCAAAAGACTAGCATTGTTGGGCAAACGATCCCTAATTTCCTAATAGAAGCAGCATGGCTTAGTGGAAAGAGCACGGACTTGGGAGTAGGAGGTCGTGGGTTCTAATCCCGACTCTGCCACTTGCCAGCTGTGTGACTTTGGGCAAGTCACTTTACTTCTCTGTGCCTCATTTACCTCATCTGTAAAATGGGGATGAAGCCTGTGAGACCCACGTGGGACAACCTGATTACCTTGTATCTACCCCTGTGCTTAGAACAGTGCTCTGCACATAGTAAGCGCTTAACAAATACCATCATCAACAGTGCTTGGCACATAGTAAGCACTTAACAAATACCATCATCTTCATCATCATAATAGCATTCTAGCCAAAGCACTTAGTGAAATCACACACTGGGGCAGAGCTGAATGTATCTGGATATTTCAGACAAAGTAATCAAGGTCAAATTGTATTTTTTGGCCTTGGTTATCTGACTAATCTGAAGATGGAGGCTTGGCCTCAGAGTGAGAGGTTTTGAAAGAATCCAGTAGATCATTTTTTCTTTTAATGGTATTTGTTAAACACTTACTATGTTCCAGGCACTGTTCTAAGCTCTGGGGTAGATACAAGGTAATCAGATTGGACACAGTCCCTGTTCCACATGGAGCTCACCGTCTTAATCCCCATTTTACAGATGAGGTAACTGAAGCACAGAGAAGTGAAGTGACTTGCCCCAAGATCACACAGCAGACAAGTGGTGGAGCCAGGATTAGGACCCAGGTCCTTCTGACTCCCAAGCCCGTACTCTATCTGCTAGGCCATTACATTGCTTCTCAATGCACTGAATGCATTTCTTAGACTTTAGGAAGGACTGTACTTAAACCATCCCAGACAGATGGTTGTGTGAGCTATTTTTAAAGATCTTTGGGGAAAGAGATTCCATAGCTTCTCTCGGTAGCCTGTTCCAGTCTCTGACAACATTCTTTCCAGAAGCCAGAATAGGATTTAGGTGCCTGACGTATGTTTGGGTAGGCAACAATTCTTTTACTAACGTATTGCCGACGCAAAGCAGTCAGCTGAATTAGGATTCAAATGGCTGTCAGACAACTTCCCCAGTTAAATAAACTGCTTTGCCTGACATAAAAGAACAAAGGCTGTAGCAGATGTTTTGCAAGAAAAGGGGCCCAGTTAAACCCCAGACTCAGAGTCAAATTAAAAATAGGAATTTATAAAGTATACCGCACTTGTTTGGTCACCGATCTGGCTTTTCACCTTGAAAGGTCAATAATGCCAGCTGTTCTTAAAGGAGAAGAACTATTTGCACTCTTTTCTTATCATTCTTTATTTTAAGAAAATATGTAAAGCAGAAACTCCCATATTACTCTGCTGCTGGTTCTCTATTCAATGCTGATGCTGTCTGAGAAACTGGGATATGATGAACATATGTGGGACATAGACAAGCAGAGCAGAACAAACACTGAAAGGTGTAATGAAGCATAGCCTCAATCCTTGATATTCAAGAGTGGACTTTTGGGAGGCAGCATCAGAAGCAATCAGGAGGACCATGGGCTTGGGATTCAGGACTTGTCTGCCATGTGACCTTGGACAAGTCTCTTAACTTCCTCTGTGCCTCACATTAAGACTGTGAGCCCTATGTGGGACAGGGACTGTTCAACCTGATTAGCTTGTATCTACCCTGGTGCTTAGAACAGTGCTTGGCACATAGTAAGCTTTTAACAAATATCATTATTAATATTATTATTGAATGGAAACTTGAAGATTATTGAAATACCCAGAGCACTTTTGAATACAGCAAGAGATACTGCAAAACCGAACCTCTGTATGGCAAAGGATGATCTTTACATCTTTAGGTCTCTTCATCCATACCCAGATAGATGGATAAGATCTCTAAGTACAAAGCTAAGCTCCATCAGAGCTGTCTTTCTTGTTTGAAGATGACATTACTAATGGTAAGATTTTATCCATGTGCACTGAGTGATTGAAAAGAACCATGTGTGACTGACGAGCCATTCCACACTGCACATAAGCCGTGATCTTTGCTGGGTTGCCAGATTTGCTACCTGAAGTGTCTGGTGCCATTTTCTATTCTGCCTGTTGATACTACAATCTTCCTAAAACCTCTGCTCTGAAGGAATCACCTCATTTCTGATTGCCCAATGCCAGACTTGTCTCTCTGCTTCTGTTATCATTCGGCAGTTTATTGCATTCAATTCTTTTCTGCATTTTCTGAGAATTTCTTCTTCCCTTTTTGTTTATATTCCTCCTACTTCAGCTCACCATTCAGCTGCCATTTAGGTCACCTGATGTCATTTATTTTCTCACATGTCCCACTTAACAAAGGTTCGCTATACCAACCATTATTTCAGTACTGATAGTGTATCTATATTCCAGAGCATGACCTAGTGGAGACAGAGAAGGGGTCTGGGAGTCAGAGGACCTGGCTTTCAATCCTGGCTCCACCACTGGCTTGCTGTGTGACCTTGGGAAAGTTACTTTACTTTTCTCTGCTACAGTTTCCTCATCTGTAAAATGAGGTTTTAATACCTGTTTTCCCTCCCACTTACACTCTGAGCTCCATATGGGACAGTTACTGTATCCAAGCTATCATGTATTTACCCCAGTGCTTGGCTGATAGTAATAGCTTAACTATTGTGATCATTGTTTGTGGTCCTTCTTTGCAATTTTCTGTTAGTAGGTGATACACTGTAATAATGATCAAAAATGCCAAATACTTCCCACTTGAAAATGTATACTTTGTTTCAGTGTCCTAGTTGTATTCCCATGCCTGTATGAGAATTCCTGAGACAACTGGCAGAAATTGTTCCTGAAATCTGCATCTTAAGTTGAAATGTTGTGAGTCATAATCAATGTTCTCGTAGAAACAATGTTATAATTGGGGGATTGGTTCCTGAACCAAGGCTGAAATGACCCATTTTTACCAAAATTATCCAGAATTATGTATCTGATCAATTATGCATGAATAATCTAGCTAGATGAATATATTTCTATTAAGTCAAAGAGTTTCCATGATAGAGCAGCCAACGTTTATTTCATAGGAACTATAATGGTTGCTGTTGACCTTCCCTTATAATACTGCTCAGCGTTCAGGTCATCTTACCATCCCAGGCAGTCTTATGCATGTACACATTGTAGCCTTTGAAATTGTTTTCTCATTCCCCTGAGATTCCCATGTACCCATTCCCATTATCTGTGACCCTGAGACTATATAGGAGGCTAGTGTTGTAAAGGTGCAGCTGAGTACTAGTTACGAAA